>NW_023994244.1:407500-506122 GCF_015586225.1 Lucilia sericata
GCACAAAAATCTCTCACACAGTTGCTGTTAATCTATTAAATTTCCCACAGTACTTAAAATTAATAACGATTTTTTTATTTTAATTTTTCAAATTCAAGTTGTTACTTAGTACTATTGAATCAATATAGAACTCTAAAGGAAAAATCATCATTAAGTACTTCCATTTGCTAACACTTTTCCTTAAGACAATTATTTACTTCTTGAGTTGGATTATAACTTTTGCCCTTTTTGCCTTGTATTTAACTTTCGCTGGTTTGGTTTTTGTTAAATGATTCATTATTGCTTCATTTTATCTTGTCTCTTTCTTTAACATTGTAGCACTTTTCGCTGTTGCATTCGTTAAATATTTATGAATGAAGAAGCTGAAGAAATTTTACAAGACTAAAGTCTTTGTTTTAATCCTTAATTTTGCTTCCTATAAGAATGATGTATCTTTGTTAGGTATGGCTGAAGAAGGGTTTGCAGATATTGAATTATTGGGAATTTTGATAATGGTTCCAGCCTTGTATTACTTATGTCTACAAATGTCCAAATTGGTCGTGATTATTAAGAAGGGTTTTTCATCTACAAATTCCGTAAATGAGGTATATGCAGATATCGCTCATCTTATCCATGCTTAATTTTATTAAAAAACAATTTTTTCGTAATATTTACGAAAATTTCGTCCATAATACCAAATATTATTTAACCAAATCCTTTCTAATTTAACGAAAATACAAAAACTTTGATAAGCCACGTGATATTGGTAGATAGATAGATAGATAAGATAGATAGATAGAATAGATAGATAGATAGTAGATAGATAGCTAGATAGATAGATAGATAGATAGATAGATAGATAGATAGATAGATAGATAGATAGATAGATAGATAGATAGATAGATAGATAGATAGATAGATAGATAGATAGATAGATAGATAGATAGATATATAGATAGATAGATAGATAGATAGAATAGATAGATAGATAGATAGATAGATAGATAGATAGATAGATAGATAGATAGATAGATAGATAGATAGATAGATAGATAGATAGATAGATAGATAGATAGATAGATAGATAGATAGATAGATAGATAGATAGATAGATAGATAGATAGATAGATAGATAGATAGATAGATAGATAGATAGATAAGAGAGATAGATAGAAGATAGATAGATAGATAGATAGATAGATAGATAGATAGATAGATAGATAGATAGATAGATAGATAGATAGATAGATAGATAGATAGATAGATAGATAGATAGATAGATAGATAGATAGATAGATAGATAGATAGATAGATAGATAGATCGATAGATAGATAGATAGATAGATAGATAGATAGATAGATAGATAGATAGATAGATAGATAGATAGATAGATAGATAGATAGATAGATAATAGATAGATAGATAGATAAGATAGATAGATAGATAGATAGATAGATAGATAGATAGATAGATAGATCGATAGATAGATAGATAGATAGTAGATAGATAGATAGATAGATAGATAGATAGATAGATAGATAGATAGATAGATAGATAGATAGATAGATAGATAGATAGATAGATAGATAGATAGATAGATAGATAGATAGATAGATAGATAGATAGATAGATAGATAGATAGATAGATAGATAGATAGATAGATAGATAGATAGATAGATAGATAGATAGATAGATAGATAGATAGATAGATAGATAGATAGATAGATAGATAGATAGATAGATAGATAGTAGATAGATAGATAGATAGATAGATAGATAGATAGCTAGATAGATAGATAGATAGATAGATAGATAGATAGATAGATAGATAGATAGATAGATAGATAGATAGATAGATAGATAGATAGATAGATAGATAGATAGATAGATAGATAGATAGATAGATAGATAGATAGATAGATAGATAGATAGATAGATAGATAGATAGATAGATAGATAGATAGATAGATAGATAGATAGATAGATAGATAGATAGATAGATAGATAGATAGATAGATAGATAGATAGATAGATAGATAGATAGATAGATAGATAGATAGATAGATAGATAGATAGATAGATAGATAGATAGATAGATAGATAGATAGATAGATAGATAGATAGATAGATAGATAGATAGATAGATAGATAGATAGATAGATAGATAGATAGATAGATAGATAATAGATAGATAGATAGATAGATAGATAGATAGATAGATAGATAGATAGATAGATAATAGATACATAGATAGATAGATAGATAGATAGATAGATAGATAGATAGATAGATAGAATACACGCCTAAATATAATCGAAATCCCTGATTTCCTTTTCCAAGAAAAGTCTAGAAACTCTCAAAACGTATTCCTCTACTTTTCTATTGAAAAATATGTGTGATAATCATAATAATTGACTTTGCCGTTGGCTCAAGTAGCAAATTGAAGTAACATGTTCTTTTGCTACTCAAAAAAAAAAAAAATCCAGAAAATATCACACTCCTCCACAAACTCTGCAAATGAAAGAATAATTTTCAAAACTTTTCCAAATGAAAGGAATAAAAAGCTTCAAGGCAGTTATTGACTTATTGTTCACATACTCATACCCAGCCAAAGGCATGCATCCATATTTAAATACTTTTTGTCTTTCTAAAATTTCATTTCTAAATTAAATATGAAAGTGTTTCTTACGTATGTCATGCTCCTTAAGTTTGTTAAATTGAAACAAATTTAATTTCTATAGTTATGAACATTAAACTCTAAATGACACATGTGTTAAATTTAATTTTGCTTAAATTTTCATAAAGATTCTTAACAAATTTTCCTTATGCTAGATTAGAGTTTCTATGAAGATTTGAAAGGAATCTTTAAAATTCACTTACTCATATGATTGGGCAAACAAAAAAATGTCACAATCAAATCATTCTTTATAAGTGAGTAGCCAAAGTATGTAAGAAAAAAACATTTTAATATAAATGTTTTGTTGATAGATAATGTCCTTTGGGCAGTTTTTACAATTTGGTCACTACATCGACATGTGTTGTGTTTTTTTTTCTTTATTACATTTGCGAACGTATGTTGGCATTTTAATATGAATTTCTGTCCTTGTTGGTATGATTATTGTTATGACAACTATTTTGTAAGTTAATCTTGATAGGAATTTTAAGAAATATTTTTTTTAAGGAAATCATAAAAATTGTAACAATAGTTACAGAATAGTTGTACTTTTTTCTTTTTTTGTAAAATGCTGGTAGTTTCTTTTAAGGGTGTTTATATGTAGTTGATATGCTTGACAAAATATTTTATTAAGAATATTTTTCATTTTATAACAATTATGTGTTAAAGACTTGTTTGAGATTAAATTTCTCAAATTTCTGAACCGTTTAGTGTACAAAAAGTCCCACTAAATTATTTATTTTATTTAAACTTACTATAAAATTTATGCAAATTAATACTATTATTATTTAATTTTTTTTTTTGCAAATATTTGCCACTTAAACAATTGTCAATTGTTGAAGCATAAACTATAGTAATTATTTCAAAAAACGCACATAGTACAATATTGATTAAATATGTGTAAGTGTGTTTTTATGGTCACATAGAGGCGTTAATTTTCTGGCCACAAACGTGTTTGTTTACTAGACAAAATCGCGCACACATTGGATTTCCGTATCCGCATGAAAATACGCATAGCATACATGCAAACAGTGTTGTATACCTGCCTGCATATTAAAGTGATGCATACTGTTGGTATTAAAAAGGAAGTAGTGTTGTTGCTTGGTGTCTGTGGTGAGGGGGACATGGTTAGCAATATGCATAATATTATTTATAGCTGAATAATGTACAAGTGTATGTGTGCCACAAATTGCTTGCCACATTGTGTTTATTTGCATAATTTTGCTTTATATTATTCATCATGTGGAATGAAAGTGAATGAATGAGTGAGTGCATGAGTACATTTTCGCATATTTTGCCAAACAAATATTTTATTTTTAATTTTCATTAAAAATCTCTGCTTTACTGTTCATAAATGAACAAATGAAGAGTGTCAATATTTATTTAGCTGGTTGTATGCCACCAAAAAAATATTTAATAAGCTACCACAAACTGTTTGTGTGTGCGTTGCATTATCGTTAATTTAAAATTGACTTTATAGTCCAGGGTGATAGGTTTTAAAGGGATTACACGGAGAGAAAATCGCATACTAAATTTATGTAAGTTAACTTTTTTCACTTTAGCCTAAAACGTATGTTATATATATATAGCACTATAGTAGAGAAGGGTATTATACTGTTTGTAACATCCATGAAATGACTAACTAACTAACTAACTAACTGACTAACTAACTGACTAACTAACTGACTAACTAACTAACTGACTAACTAACTAACTAACTAACTACTAACTAACTAACTAACTAACTAACTAACTAACTAACTAACTAACTAACTAACTAACTACTAACTACTAAACTAACTAACTACTAACTAACTAACTAACTAACTAACTAACTAACTAACTAACTAACAACTAACTAACTACACTAACTAACTAACTAACTAACTAACTAACTAACTAACTAACTAACTAACTAACTAACTAACTAACTAACTAACTAACTACTAACTAACTAACTAACTAACTACTAACTAACTAAACTAACTAACTAACTAACTAACGTAACTAACTAACTAACTAACTAACTATATGTTTGTGAAAAATTTGAGGATTGTAGCTCCAATACTTTCGAAGAAATACGAATTTTTGTATTTAAATGATGAGAAAGCTGCCACGCCCCTTATTTTTAGTCCACCCATTTCGTTTTAAATATTCATAATGATACTTAAGTGTCTCCATAAAGATTTCAATTCTCACATATACTGCTTTAATATTTTCTTTATGAATGTCATATGAATGTCAAACTCTAGCTGTTGCAGTTTCTAAGATATGCTAATTATATCATTTCATTTGACAGGAAGATTCTGTGAAAATTTCACGTCTATAGACTTCAAAGAAAGAAATAAACACAAATTCAATTTTATAGTAAACCTATAAAATCGGCATAACTTCATTTAGTATAAGTTTAAATGTTACTGCCGATTTTCTTAATGATCAGGTCTCATTTGAACCTAGCCCCGATACAATGTCACCTTTAGAAAATGATCATTAATTCACTTATAAGTACAAGTAAAAGGAAAAAATCCGTATAAATAACTTTAATACTAACGTAAAACCCTCTACCAAAATGTATTAGGAGAGACCTATATTTACCCTTTCCATCGTATAACCCCTCTTACATAAATTCACTTTTTTATAAAAAAATTGTTAAAATATTTCGTGATTAATATAAAAACAAACTAGAAATCGAGTTCAAATCAGATCCATTTTGGGATTAATTCAATATTAACTGATCTGTACTTCAATCAAGTATTTTGTACTTGTTTTAAGAAAAACCGTATTTATCGTAGCTACTTCTGAAACTACTCCTGAATGATTGAGCAATTCTTTTTTTTAAGTGTATAAACATAATTAAAAATACGCGAAAATTGTTTACATAAAATTAAAATTAATAACAATATTAAACATAAATTTTAATTTAATTAAAAAATTTAATTGACATACAATGTTTATTTAAAAGAATATTTTTTTAATTTATTATGTTTGTTTATTGCAGCAGTGTGACCATGCATAAACATGAACAGGCAGGCATGCATGCTTGTCAGGCATAAAATGCTTTAGTATTAACTCAAGGGTAAAGAATGCAGAAAAATTAGCTTTGGCAAAGGAATATTTTTGCTTTTCAACAAGGTAAGTTTATAACAATTTTTCTTTTGCCTTATTTTCAACAACAACATACTATAAACACCCTCCACCCCTTTATTTCCTCTTGGTTTCGCAACCACTTATTTGTTATGTGTTGTTAAGTTGTTGTTAACACGTAAAACTGCCATAATAAAAACGCTAAAAAAGTACAAGTAGAATAATAAAAAATTTTAAAATCCCATAAAATTCTAAAAAAAGGAAAATAACTTTTCTTGTATCAGTCTCTATGTCCGTCTGCGGTTTATTGTAGTATGGTTTGTAGCATTGATTGGCCATAATCCTCATACAATTGTATCGATGGATATCAATTCGACTTACGCACGTTTAGTCTTTTTACACTTTTTTCTACAATTCTTATTTTTTTTCATTCTTTTAAAATCATGTAACTTCTGCTTGATTTCATATCTAATGATGCAATCAACAATAACAAATCTATATATTTAAATTGAACAGTAGCTGTTAAGAAAAAGGAAGCGTGTTGCAAATTTTAAATTTACTTAAGGAGCAATAATCTAGTAAGAGTAATGTATTCGGCTGTGCCGCACTTTATAAACCCTTCATAGTGTATTTGAAAAAAAAAAATTAAATTTCAAAATGTTTTCTTTTAATTTTATAAAGAAATTTATAATTTTATTCATAAATTGTTTCATAGCATTGGAGCTCTCAGCAAAAACCTGGTAACTTACTCAACATATTTTTAAATGCCAACTACTTACCGTCTGCTTTACGTAGAAGTACTCAAGTAATAATTTTTTATTTGTCGGCATTTTCCTTTTGTTTGTCAAAGTGAAGGGGATAAAAAGAAGTAAAGGAAAATACGGGGATAAAACACATGAAATACGCACTCCTTATTCTATATATTTATCTATCTATCTATCTATCTATCTATCTATCTATCTATCTATCTATCTATCTATCTATCTATCTATCTATCTATCTATCTATCTATCTATCTATCTATCTATCTATCTATCTATCTATCTATCTATCTATCTATCTATCTATCTATCTATCTATCTATCTATCTATCTATCTATCTATCTATCTATCTATCTATCTATCTATCTATCTATCTATCTATCTATCTATCTATCTATCTATCTATCTATCTATCTATCTATCTATCTATCTATCTGTCTGTCTATCTATCTATCTATCTATCTATCTATCTATCATTATATTACACCTTCTAACACTACATACTGTAGGGTATTGATGCAACTTAAAAGCACAACAACTGCATCATATACACAATAAATAAACGTGCTGGGAATTTTTAAAAGTAACGAGTTAGATTCCTTTCTTTTCCCCAACTTATTACAAAGTAAAAAAAAACTTTCAAGTTTCCAACATATATAATTCTAAGATTTTGCATTATAAATGTAAAAATTTCACGCAATAATTTTAAATAATCCCACCCCTTTTTTCCAAACCTTGAGCGAAAAAAAACATAAAAAGGAAAAACTCAACACCTTCTTTTGTATAAAACGTTTTATTTTTGATTATATTTTCTTTTATTTATACGTTTTGTTTTTTCAACAATTGTCTTAAGCTAAAGTCAAACAACCCTTTTTTTCTCCGTGGGTTTTGTTTATCCTGTATCCTTTAACATCTTTGCTATATTGTATTTGCTATTCAATGTACGCGTTTTTATACATTTTAAAATAAATCCCTGCAGGCTTTTGACTTTTAACTCTTTTTTCGCTGGTGGTTGTAGTTGCTTGCTTGACGTTTTAAATGTTTTACTAGACAAACACGCCTTTAAGTGTTAGTTAGCATGGCGTAGACATAAATACTTGTACATTTTAAGGATAATTTTAAAAAGGATTTGCAAATTTTATTGGCTAAATTACAATTTGTCTGTAAGGAGGTTTGTTTTAAATTATTATGTTTTCAAATTATATTGGTTATTGTGCTTTTTATGCGAATCCTATCAATACTTCGACTAAAACAAGGATGATTGAGGGAAAATAGTTTTTATTACAAAATGTTTATTTTTCAGTTTAAAAGTGTTTTAACGAAGTTTAAGTTTTCTAACAAAAACGATTTCCCCTTATTTTTGCCTAATTGTTCATATCAATGTCGTAGTTGTATGTGTAAAATTTAAGGACTTTAGCTGTTATAGTTTCCTAGATATAAGAACTTTAGTATTTGACTAATATGAGAACTGCCACGCCTACTAATGCTAGTCCGCCGATTTTTTTTTAATATTTATTTAGATTTCAGATCGACATATTTTTCATCATATCAGCTTCATCGTCTTACAAATACCTACCTGTTCCTTTTTATTTATGTCAAAGGAACAATTTACACATATACATAATTTAAACACAACCACACAATTGTATCCTTAATATAACATTAATGTCATATTAACTGGCTTTAAATACACATACGAGTACATTTGCCAAAGCGATAAAATTTATGATTAAACGAACATTATTTTCACGGTACAAAAGAGGATCTGTGTCTTCCTTTACATTCCCACAAATGTGTTCATGTGTTTCTTAAGGTTTATTTTATGTTATTTATGGCTCATAAAGACATTATTCTTTTTTTTTTTTGGCAAAAATGAATAAGAATGAAGTTTTACATGGTTATCACTGGCTAGAAAAGGAATCAAGGATACAAACAAATACTTAAGCTACACATACGAAGCATATTTATTTAACGATAATATAGACATGAGGATGTCCTGGAACAGAGATGTGAAACTATGAAATCTTATTTCTATAACAGTTCTATTAAATTTATATTCTAATTATATAAACAGGGTTAATATAATTAGACCATGTAAAAGATCTTTTTTACCTTTTCATGTCATAGTAAATTTTGACTCAATCTTGTGGATTAGATTCCTTTGAATCTCTGCCAACTGGTCCTTTTTAGCATTTGGGGGGTTCTTTGCCAGTACTAAAGTAGTTTAAATCTTGGGGTTTTATGCTTCACTGACATCATTGTGCTTGTATTACGGGAGAGTAAATAAATACAAGATAAGGTAAACTACAACAACAACAACAACAACATATATACAATTCTTCACACGATTATTATGCTGTTAATGGTTAATATCTTTGTGTATGTGTGTGTGAATAACCAGGAAAGTGAATAAAGGAATATTACAACTCACACATCATTAATCATTTTCAAAAAAGGATATTTTCACACACACACACACACACACTCACATGTGTGTGTAATACAACAATGTTATCAATATTTAAGAATTATTTAACTAAAAAAAAGAAGGTTATAAAACTAAAATGTTAAATATGCATTTTTATTTATTTAAAAGCATACAAATTTAGTTAAATGTTTTATTTTTTTTTTAACACAAACTATTTAGCCACTATTTATGATGTCAAATTTAATTAGAAAAAACCAACAAAACATAATATTTGCATTTTGTCCATTCAATTTTGTTTAGCTTTTAACTGGACCACAGTGCGTATGAAAAACATTATTTTAAAACCTAAACATTTCTTTGTGGCTTTAAGCACGCATCATAGACCAAATTTGAAATCATAACAGTTTGTTTAGCCTCATTCCCTCATTCAAAGTTTAATGTTCAGTTTTGGTTAGAAATTTTAGCCATCCATAGGCGAATCACACTTTAATCCCAGTGTGTGATTAGTTTAATTGTTGCTTTGCGGTCATATTTTATAAAAATCCAGACTACATAATAACCCAGCAAAAACCTTCCGACATTTTAATGTATGCATACATATGTACATACATATATTTTCTGGATCCTTATAGATAGCGGATTCGATTAAAAGAAATGTCCGTCAGTATGTTCGTTGAAATCAATTTTCTGAGGAAATAAAATATCTTAGGGATCCAAATCTTCAATAATTCGGTCCATAATCCCAGATAATCTCTGAATTAATTTAATTTTAGTTTGTATTTTTTTTAGTTTGTTTATAAAAACTAATTCAAACGTAATGATAAAATCAGGGATGGATGAAGAAAAGTAAAAAAGTAGAACCTATAAAAGAACATTTGGTACTTTTTCCTTCCAAAGGTACTTTTTTGAATTATATAGTATTGAACCTAGAAACATAGAATTAAGCATGACCGGACCGGAATAAATGTGAGGGACTTTATTGTACTTTTTCCTTCTTCCAGAGATACTAAATAAAATTACTGGTACTTTTGGATTCTTTAAAAGATACTTTTTTGAGGTTTGAGAGATCGGAATAAATGTGATCCTATAAAATGGTACTGTTTCCTTCTCACAGAGGTACTTTTTTGAATTTTTCTATAATATTGAACCGAGAAACATAAAATCAAGCATGTTGAGATCGGACCGAAAGGGATTTTTTGGTACTTTTTCCTTCTTCAAAAGGTCCTTTTTTTAATATTCTATAATATTGACTCTAGAAACATAAAGATAAACATTCAGAGTCCTAAGTGAATGAAAATCTGTAGGAAACGATTTTTGGTACTTTTTCGTTCTTTAAAAGGTACTATTTGGTTTTCAATATGGAATCTTTAGGGGTTTGCTGGAATGGAAATCTATAAAAGGGGACTTTCTGGTACTTTTTCACTTTCTTCACTTTCACTTACTTTCGGAAACCGTTCCAGATTGATTTGAGTACGGATTACTTAATTCAGCTTTTTGAGTGTATAGATCATTGAAAAGCCCGCCGCATTACAACGGTACTTTATAAGTGGTGTAAATAGTACGAAGATAAGAATTACTTATGCCATTTTAAAAAATCGAGTAATTTGAAAGATTCCTTCGGATTTGAAAAACGTATTGAGTAAAGAGGATATCCCGCTGAGTTCTCATTACCAGAATATAAAGAGCTTCTAAAAACTTAATATTTACAACAAGTAAGTCCACAAATTACTATATAGATTAATCATTAGATACCCAGCAAAAACTGGGTAATGGCTTTCAATTGTAATTACTTACCTAACAACATACTTTTCAATGACTACAACATACCATAGAAGTAGTCTAATAATGTGTTATATAAATACTTTCTAGTTCATTAGTCATTTTGTCATTAAAGATATAGAAGATGTATTTTCATACGATTTACAATGACTACTTTTTCTTATTACTTGTAATCGTTTCTAGTAAGTACTTGCCTCCAATGATATCACAGTGTTAACAAAATGACTTAAGTAAATTTTAGCAATTTAACACCTTAAATGGTAATGGAAGTTTTTACTGTGTAATTGTATACTGGTATATGGTTCCCTAGAATAATTAAAGTAATAGATCTGTTTTAAACATATTACACATTTTGCTGGGTTATAAAGAGAACATATCATTAGTACATATACTTTTTAGCTAAACGCTGTAAAACACATTTTGCCTTTGGAATAGATTTGTTTGTCCATAATTACAGCAATATGTTGAACAGTAGTTTAAAGGGTAAAAACAGTAAAAGAAAAGTTAGGATCATAACTTTTAAATTTCGCAAAAATGTTTTAATAAAAAATGCAAATAATGTTGGATCATCTGCTGCTCAAAGTTTTTTTATTAATACTATCCTTATTCATTATTTCAAATAAAGTTCATTTCAAACTACTGTCCTTGCCTAATGTTCTATGCAAAATTTAGCAAACAAATTAAACTAGAAAAAAATACATAAAAATTTACATTTGCCGCAAAAAAAAAATCTGCATTAGTTTAGCACTTGTAGTAAATACATGTATAAATTGCCACCACATTCCCTTTTCCTTTCTCCAAAAATATGGCCAATAATGCAATGAGGTTTATTTTTGCCAATACAATGCATTTTATAGGAATTTCAAGGATTAAATGTAATTTATAAACGTTTTCATTTCATTTGATTTAATGATCAAAATCCAAACACACAAATATTACAAAAAAATATAAAACAGCAACAAACATTCTTGTATGAACAGGCGTTCGACCAAGGCAAACAGAGCCAAATGGCCACAAAAGAGCAGAGACAAGATTAAATGAAATCGAAGTAAACGATTTTTAATGGTTTTTTAAATCCAGCATACATTTACTTACATACTCATATATTTATAGCAACAATACAGAGAGTCTACAGTATGGATTTAATGAACATTTTCGTTACACATCCAAAACACCCACACACATTTTAAAAGAGTTTGGCAACTAACGACTATTTAAATGTTTGTGTGTAAGCACTATGGGGTTATGCGTTTGTCTATATGTATGTATCTACATGAGCCAACGGCCAAACACAGTGGCAAAAACGAGGTCATTAATTATTTTTGTTAAATCTGTGAGATAAGGCGACATGGGTTAAACATTATTGTATGTGTGTGTGTGTGTGCGTTTAGTATCCATTTTTCCATTTGAGTGAGCTAATAAGTGTAGCAGCAGCCAGAACTGATACCACCTCTACCTAATCTAATGAGTTAAATAACTAACCCCACATAAATGTTACCAAACAAAAAAAAATTCCCGCATCCATTATCTCTGTGGCTGCGTGTGTAAGTGCGATTCCGTATGATGACCATAGATATTTACATGAGGCAGACGATTAATTAATCTTCAAGGACTATTCTTACTTTCAACTCCCTCTCTTAATATTTTAAATTAAGGATTTCATATTTATTTTCTCATTAGTAAAATTTATGTAGAGCTGTAAGAATAAATAACAGTAGTTCAGATATGGAGAGTGTGTGTATGGCAGGTTTAATATGGTGTAATCAAGAGTGCTTCTTTTTGAGGGAGTGGGGTGGTAGAAGAGGTTATGTAAAATGATATGAGTTCTTATTTATAAATATTGATCAATTTTAAAGTTTAAAAAATCAATAATTATTTAATAAATTTAAATTGTATTTTTAATGATGAGAACTAAATTAGAAAAAACTAAAACTAATATTTAACTGAACTAGAACTGAACTAGAACTGAACTAGAACTGAACTAGAACTGAACTAGAACTGAACTAGAACTGAACTAGAACTGAACTAGAACTGAACTAGAACTGAACTAGAACTGAACTAGAACTGAACTAGAACTGAACTAGAACTGAACTAGAACTAAACTAGAACTAAACTAGAACTGACCACTTATTTTCTGCCTATTCCTGCTTAAGGCGAATATATGTATGTAATTTCTGGTTTGGGGTCTTTTTTTCTTTTTACATGTGGAAATGATTTAACCTTCACGTTGTACTTAAACTTAACCTCTAGTCAATATTGTAAAAGCTCTAATAACGTGGAAATAGTTTTATTAACTCAGTACATCCCCTTTTTCTTGTTGATGGAAAGGTAAAAGGAAAACAAAGCTATGGTTTTTTTTTTTTCAAATGACCCATTTATGATGTCAAACTATTTTTGTTTTATTACGTTTAGATTTCTTTCATTTAGTCCTTTAATTTTTCTATTATTATTGCTACTCCTGTTGTTGTTGCTTGTAATCCTTTACAAATGACAGAAAGACAACAAATACAAAAAGATTCCCTTTATAGTAAAACGTTCTCAAACACATTTATTTTTATTACCGACTGACATTCATTTCTATTTGTTTTTTTTTATTATCTATATCCTTTGTCCTTCAGTCTATATCCTTTTCATGTTCACATTGATTTGGTGTGTATGTTTGTGTGAGTTTAATGTGACATGATGTTTCATACACTGTCATTAACAAACATTAGACAAAATAACAAATATCAATGAAACGATTTATAAAATAAAAATGACCAACATTTAAAGGACTTACTGAGATTTACGAAAAAATCTTAGGTGGAGATAAAGTCAGTATGTTTTACTGAGAAAATTGATTTAAATCGAAGTCATCGTCTGTCTTCAAGATTATAACTGAAATTAAACTAGAATTGAAAAAGACAACTGTGCTGGACAAGAACTGAACTAGACTAGAACTGAACTAGAACTGAACTAGAACTGAACTAGAACTGAACTAGAACTGAACTAGAACTGAACTAGAACTGAACTAGAACTGAACTAGAACTGAACTAGAACTGAACTAGAACTGAACTAGAACTGAACTAGAACTGAACTAGAACTGAACTAGAACTGAACTAGAACTGAACTAGAACTGAACTAGAACTGAACTAGAACTGAACTAGAACTGAACTAGAACTGAACTAGAACTGAACTAGAACTGAACTAGAACTGAACTAGAACTGAACTAGAACTGAACTAGAACTGAACTAGAACTGAACTAGAACTGAACTAGAACTGAACTAGAACTGAACTAGAACTGAACTAGAACTGAACTAGAACTGAACTAGAACTGAACTAGAACTGAACTAGAACTGAACTAGAACTGAACTAGAACTGAACTAGAACTGAACTAGAACTGAACTAGAACTGAACTAGAACTGAACTAGAACTGAACTAGAACTGAACTAGAACTGAACTAGAACTGAACTAGAACTGAACTAGAACTGAACTAGAACTGAACTAGAACTGAACTAGAACTGAACTAGAACTGAACTAGAACTGAACTAGAACTGAACTAGAACTGAACTAGAACTGAACTAGAACTGAACTAGAACTGAACTAGAACTGAACTAGAACTGAACTAGAACTGAACTAGAACTGAACTAGAACTAGAACTGAACTAGAACTGAACTAGAACTGAACTAGAACTGAACTAGAACTGAACTAGAACTGAACTAGAACTGAACTAGAACTGAACTAGAACTGAACTAGAACTGAACTAGAACTGAACTAGAACTGAACTAGAACTGAACTAGAACTGAACTAGAACTGAACTAGAACTGAACTAGAACTGAACTAGAACTGAACTAGAACTGAACTAGAACTGAACTAGAACTGAACTAGAACTGAACTAGAACTGAACTAGAACTGAACTAGAACTAGAACTGAACTAGAACTGAACTAGAACTGAACTAGAAATGAACTAGAACTGAACTAGAATTGAACTAGAACTGAACTAGAACTGAACTAGAATTGAACTAGAACTGAACTAGAACTGAACTAGAACTGAACTAGAACTGAACTAGAACTGAACTAGAACTGAACTAGAACTGAACTAGAACTGAACTAGAACTGAACTAGAACTGAACTAGAACTGAACTAGAACTGAACTAGAACTGAACTAGAACTGAACTAGAACTGAACTAGAACTGAACTAGAACTGAACTAGAACTGAATTTTACCATTATTTAAACAAAAAATAAGTGAAGCAAGCCAAAATAGACTGAATTTCTTTGATTCAAAACCTCATTTAATGCCATGATTAATGACACTTCAAGATAAATGCAATGAATGCAAAATAAATAAAAAAATATATTTTCCATTTTAAATCCCCACAGATGCCACATTATTATTGGCAACATTTTGTAGCACAATATGAACCAGAATTATGGAAATGCATCAATTTAATTACGCACGTGCGTCACGTGACATTGAGCGGCGTAAAAATTGCATTTTGCAAAAAAGAAATCCGACACAAAAAAAAAAAACACCCCTTTTAATGATGACAACCGCAACATCAGCGATATGAATATGTTGTTTGAGCGTGGGGTAGGAAAATTTTTCATTAAATATGATAAATGGTCAACGATTAACGGTGTAAATACTACTACTGAGACGATTCTTTACATTATTACACAAGAAATTTAAATTCATACAAACAAAAACATGTTGCCACTGAAAATTATATGTTAAAGCAGCAACAAGAGTTTAGGAAACGGTAGGCAAACTCCCTCAAGAGCAAAATTTAAATACAAGTTAGAAAATCTTGTTAAACGCTAAACATTAGCATGATATTCTAGGCTTTTGTTTCTCTCATGACATGATAAATTGTTTGAAATTTTTCAAAACTCTTTGTCGTTGTTGTAGTAAAGTACTAGCAATTAAATTTAACTGAAGACAACGTCAAGGAAGTATAACAAATTGTGGAAAACCACAGCCACAAATATATTTGTCTTATGTCAAGTACAAAATTTTCAAAAAGGAACTTTTGTTTAACTGATAAAATCGCGAATAGATCTCACAGGGAGTGGAAAGAAGGTGTAATGGCTGGAAAGTATGACAAATCGAAATTTACAATTTGTAAAATTCTTGCCATATGTAGTAACAACTAACAAATTTATACATTTGTGTAGCAAAATAACAACTTAAACGATTTTACATTATCTGATTTTCTATTCGCTTTAGGCCAATAGCAACAGTACATCCAGCCACTTCTAACAACATACAACATTTTAGTCATTCAAATACTTAACTCTATACTTTGTATTTTTCCTTTTTTGGATTTCAAATTATTTTGTAAAAATTATCCACCTTATTTTCACAGTTGGATACAATTGGACATTTCAATTTTGTCCTGTCAACAGCATCTCAATGACAGCGTACTCAAGCTGTAACACTGTTTGTCCTCACACATTAAAAGTGTTGAAAATTGATTTGTACTTAACTCGAAACCACAAAACATCAGATGCACATGATTTGAAATGAAATCAGAAGTTGTGATTGCAATTCAAAGGGGTTAATCGTGAAACAAAGACATTTTTAATGATTGGTTCCATTGAATCTAGAGCTTATAATTTTAGTGTATTTTAAATATATAAAAATTTATCGCTATTAAGATTTTTATCTCAGGATTTAATTTTTTCATACAAAATCGCTTTATTTGATCACAAATTTTGGTGATCGTTGATTTTAATTCTTTTCGTTATAGAATTTGGATTCTATTTTTGCTAAAAAATTTTATCGATCGCTGTTAGTTTGCTTGGGAGCTCGTTATTTAATGAGAACACTTGGAGGTCGCTTATAGATCTTTAAAATGATCTCTCACTAATTTTGCCGATATTTTATCGCATACTTGAGATCAGATCATTAAAGAGGCTTGTACTAAGTTATCTAGTCTAGACCGTGAAAGAATACTTTAAATATTCTAAAACCAGTTGTGATCAGGTTTTTATCGATCATGTTCCATACCTTATTAATTGCGCATATTTTAGCAATTTAATTCCTTCGAATGCCCTTGTGATCGATAGAGTTTGATCTAGGTTGGAACAGGAAGAGAATGGACAAATGGAACAAATGATCTTTTTTTTGGTTTGATCACATAATTTCATTCTTTCCTAATGCCCCCGGGCATGTTTTCTTGATGATAGATCCGCATCTTGGTGTATTGCAATCCGGGGGAAAAGAGGTGTTACCAATACTTCTAGTCTGCCGGGACTATAAACTGGTGATGTCACTTTACTCCTCGGCTAGTACTTAGTATGATTTGACATGGGGTCTAACCAGAGAACCACATAAGCTGGCTGGTCAGTTGGTTGAGGTTCCTTCGGGATCCACGTAGTGGCTGTGGTTTAAACCCAAATTCTCGGGAAGAGTATGTGGCGGTTAAAAGACTGATGTGAGGTAAAGTCAATATTTCGGGATAAGTTCGGTGCTGTTGTCGAGAACAGCAGATACCCCACAGAGGAGTGACTGTGGGACTAAGCGTTGGAAATGAGTTGGTGTTAATTGTTAATTGTATATGGTACGGGATAAATGTGGGGTATGCGGGCCTGACCTACCCGTTTTTCTCTTATGAGTGTGTCGGATGAATGAGAAGTGTGCTGGATTGAATGAAAGGTATCAATTCAAAGGCAAATGATACCATTGAATTTTCCTTCCTTGTCCAGATATGTTCAGAGTAAACTGAAAGTAAGAACAAAATCTCGGCTTATTTGATGTATTCATACTTCGGTCTACCGGTTACGTCTCTAGGTGATGTTGTCTACTCAACAGGGGCCATCTCGTGGTTGTAAACGGAAGTGATACATATCGGAAGTTAAACAACGGGGCAGCAATGGTCAGAGATTAGATAGTTCAAGTACTTGAGCAAAGTGCGCGTATATTGGACCGGCATCCATATACGTAAATTGCCACCTGCGTGTAACACACACAATTGGGTGGTGGTGAGTCGTCACAAAGCTCACCCAGTTGTTGAAAAAGACCACCGTGAAATAGTCCAACATGTCAGGCCAAGAAAAAGGCTTGCACACTGATATCTTAGTCTGAGTTCTTATGTCGAGGTATGGTACCGACAGTACCAAATCTCGACAAAAGTTTACATATATTTCTCAGTCTTTGCTCTTTTCTCGAGAGACTATTGTCTAAGTTGAACCTATTGTGTAAAAGACAGGTCCAGAGTGTTTCGAATAGTCTTAAAGTTATTGATCGTGTTTGAAGATCAAGACACAAGTGCATTCGTGAGGAATGAAACAAAGGTGAAATCAACTACATTTGTTTCATTCCTCACGAATGCACTTGTATCTTGAAGCCCAAATCAATTCAAGATAATCGTCTAAGTTGGAACAGGGAGTGAATGCAATAGACACAATAATTCGAGCGACCTCGAGGCTTGAGAATTGCAAAACTGTCATTTATTTCAAGAAAAATGTTTTCATTCAAAAGATCGTTTGTTTGGTTTCATCACAGAATTTCATCAATAAAGCTCTACTGAATGTGATCACAGATTTTAATTGTTTTTACTCTAGGATTTCTAGTTTTCACAGAAAAAAACGATTTTAGTGGAAAATTGTACTGATCACATATTGATTATTTTCATTATTTTAAAACAGATTTCAATTGTTTTCTCGGTAGAGCGAAGTTCGGCTTTTGGCGCGATCACATATTAGTATTCTTTTGGCTTTAGAATCATTAGTTTCCAAAATAATCAGTATTTAGTTTTTTTTTTTTAACACAAAAGTAGTCTTCTGATGAAAAATTGGACTGATATAATAAGATGGATAACTAAAGTCGATTTTTGGGGAGAGATTTAAGCGATCGCAGATTTCCATTGTTTTCGTTCTAGAAGCTTTCTTAAGCTTGAAAAGCGGTTATCCTACAAAATATCTTTCTAAGATTTTCATTCTACTTATCAGTTATCGCATAAATGCTATTTATTAAAAATCTTATATTTTAACACCTTTTTTAAAGATTTTTTTATTCCCAACCTCCCTTGAAACTCATACTTTTAATTTATTTATTTTACAAAAGGATTTTTTTCTATTTTCTATTTGTTTTACTTTCTTTGTGACAAACAAAAGCAATTTAAAATGTAAATAAATTGTATTTTTTTTGCAGAAAGAAAGACGTTGTGAAAAGAGGGCTTCGAAATAATTGCATTTAATGGCTTCCCACAAATAAAACAAGAAAACGGAAACAATGGCTGTGAAACAAACAAAAGACAATAATGATGACTTCACTTCCACTTCACAACAAAACAGGTGAGTGAAAGTAAAATGACTTTTCCAAGCAAAATATTCTTGTATGCAAACTGTTTCTAACTAGAAGGTAATTGAGCGTTATCTTTCTTAATGTTTGAGATTTAAAAATCTAACAAAGTTCTCTTAGCAATAGATACATTATTGTGCCTACAGTTTTTCATCCTTTTTTATTAAAACAAAACAGCCCTCATGAGTAACGAAACAGTGACAAAACTTTTTGTTTCGCGTATTTAAGTCACAACAACTTGTATTGTAACTTTTTGGTTTTTAAGTTGTTTTTTTCTGCTCGCGTTTAAATGAAAGGCAAATACTCGGAATTTGAGTATAAAAAGAATAATTTACAATTTAAAAAATAAACAAAGAACTTGTTAAGTTGTTAATTCGCGATCGACTTTAAACGCAGAAAATGTGCAGAGAATGGAAATTAAGTTGTCACATTGCCTTTAATGTTAGTTTTAAGGGTTTTCAATATTCTAAACAGCAGACATTTTATTAATGATTATTTAGAACATTTTCTTATTTAAATGTTATTTTGCCAATTTTTAGTTTTTATACATATTACTACTTTTTAATTCCCTACAAATCGTTAATTTTTTCAGTTGTTTCTAAAAAATGTGTTAAATTATTCAAACATTTTCCTCTATTTAATTTTCATTTGTAATTTCAATGTACTAAAGTTTTCTTATTATACAGTACTTTTTGGTTGATGGTTTTACTAAAATGTACTAAAAAGGTTGAAATCATTGCTATAATGTGTCTTCAATATATTCCATTTAACATCCACAGAATACAGTGATGTTGTTTTCAAAATCACTATCTTTTGTATATAACTAAAAAGATGCAACAAGCTCTATTAAGATTATTTTGTGATAAAAAACACAGAAACTTTATTAGTAGAGAAATCTGTTATAATTTTTACTTTCCCCCAGAGGGAAAACAATAAGTTTATCATCTCGTTTTTGCCAAAATTCTATTCTAGTTTATCGTCTAGTCTGTAGTCTAGTCTATAGTATATAGTCTGGTCTATAGTCTAGTCTATAGTCTATAGTCTAGTCTATAGTCTATAGTCTAGTCTATAGTCTATAGTCTAGTCTATAGTCTAGTCTATAGTCTATAGTCTAGTCTAGTCTAGTCTAGTCTATAGTCTAGTCTATAGTCTAGTCTATAGTCTAGTCTATAGTCTAGTCTATAGTCTAGTCTATAGTCTAGTCTATAGTCTAGTCTATAGTCTAGTCTATAGTCTAGTCTATAGTCTAGTCTATAGTCTAGTCTATAGTCTAGTCTATAGTCTAGTCTATAGTCTAGTCTATAGTCTAGTCTATAGTCTAGTCTATAGTCTAGTCTATAGTCTAGTCTATAGTCTAGTCTATAGTCTAGTCTATAGTCTAGTCTATAGTCTAGTCTATAGTCTAGTCTATAGTCTAGTCTATAGTCTAGTCTATAGTCTAGTCTATAGTCTAGTCTATAGTCTAGTCTATAGTCTAGTCTATAGTCTAGTCTATAGTCTAGTCTATAGTCTAGTCTATAGTCTAGTCTATAGTCTAGTCTAGTCTAGTCTATAGTCTAGTCTATAGTCTAGTCTATAGTCTAGTCTATAGTCTAGTCTATAGTCTAGTCTATAGTCTAGTCTATAGTCTAGTCTATAGTCTAAGTCTATAGTCTAGTCTATAGTCTAGTCTATAGTCTAGTCTATAGTCTCGTCTATAGTCTAGTCTCTAGTCTAGTCTATAGTCTAGTCTATAGTCTAGTCTATAGTGCTAGTCTATAGTCTAGTCTATAGTCTAGTCTATGTCTAGTCTATAGTCTAGTCTATAGTCTAGTCTATAGTCTAGTCTATAGTCTAGTCTATAGTCTAGTCTATAGTCTAGTCTATAGGTCTAGTCTATAGTCTAGTCTATAGTCTAGTCTATAGTCTAGTCTATAGTCTAGTCTATAGTCTAGTCTATAGTCTAGTCTATAGTCTAGTCTATAGTCTAGTCTATGTCTAGTCTATAGTCTAGTCTATTAGTCTAGTCTATAGTCAGTCTAGTTAGTCTAGTCTATAGTCTAGTCTATAGTCTAGTCTATAGTCTAGTCTATAGTCTAGTCTATAGTCTAGTCTATAGTCTAGTCTATAGTCTAGTCTATAGTTCGTCTATGTCTAGTCTATAGTCTAGTTATAGTCTAGTCTATAGTCTAGTCTATAGTCTAGTCTATAGTCTAGTTATAGTCTAGTCTATAGTCTATAGTCTAGTCTATAGTCTAGTCTATAGTCTAGTCTATAGTCTAGTCTATAGTCTAGTCTATAGTCTAGTCTATAGTCTAGTCTATAGTCTAGTCTATAGTCTAGTCTATAGTCTAGTCTATAGTCTAGTCTATAGTCTAGTCTATAGTCTAGTCTATAGTCTAGTCTATAGTCTAGTCTATAGTCTAGTCTATAGTCTAGTCTATAGTCTAGTCTATAGTCTAGTCTATAGTCTAGTCTATAGTCTAGTCTATAGTCTAGTCTATAGTCTAGTCTATAGTCTAGTCTATAGTCTAGTCTATAGTCTAGTCTATAGTCTAGTCTATAGTCTAGTCTATAGTCTAGTCTATAGTCTAGTCTATAGTCTAGTCTATAGTCTAGTCTATAGTCTAGTCTATAGTCTAGTCTATAGTCTAGTCTATAGTCTAGTCTATAGTCTAGTCTATAGTCTAGTCTATAGTCTAGTCTATAGTCTAGTCTATAGTCTAGTCTATAGTCTAGTCTATAGTCTAGTCTATAGTCTAGTCTATAGTCTAGTCTATAGTCTAGTCTATAGTCTAGTCTATAGTCTAGTCTATAGTCTAGTCTATAGTCTAGTCTATAGTCTAGTCTATAGTCTAGTCTATAGTCTAGTCTATAGTCTAGTCTATAGTCTAGTCTATAGTCTAGTCTATAGTCTAGTCTATAGTCTAGTCTATAGTCTAGTCTATAGTCTAGTCTATAGTCTAGTCTATAGTCTAGTCTATAGTCTAGTCTATAGTCTAGTCTATAGTCTAGTCTATAGTCTAGTCTATAGTCTAGTCTATAGTCTAGTCTATAGTCTAGTCTATAGTCTAGTCTATAGTCTAGTCTATAGTCTAGTCTATAGTCTAGTCTATAGTCTAGTCAATAGTATGATCTATAGTCTAGTCTCTGTTCTATTCTAAATTGAATGTTTGTGTGAGAACCTTACATATTTCTTGAAAAGTAAAGGCCTTGCTCGGTTCAACTAGTGTTAACAACCATATTTTTCCTCTTCCATTAATTTCATTCACAATGTACTCAGAAAAATAATAATTGTGTTTTGGCCTCATTCGTTAACCAAATTAGCAATAGATATTTTAAAATTCCAAACACAGAACATTTTTGGAATAATTTTGCAATATATATTTATATTGTTTTAAACAATTCTTTTGGGTGTGTGTTAATATTTTCAAACGCATATTAAATAAATTTATTTATTTTTCTAGCAATTTTTGTATAAACACAAAAAGAAATTTCGAGGTCAAACGAAAAATTTTTGGATGAAATATTTTTGGAAAAAAAAAAAAAATAAAACGAGAAACGTAATATAAGAAGAGGATGTACACAAATACTAATTTGTAAATTTCCGCTTTTAAAAGACACACATTAAAAAAAAATTGTATTTAAAATTGGAACAAAGTATTTTATTTCTTTTCTCTTTCTTTCTAAATAGTGAAAAGGTGTGTAGAAATAAAAAATAGAAACCAAAAACTGCAAATGCACTTTTTTTATTTCTTAATTCAAAACACATTTATGACTTCTTTCATAATACCAGTGACAGACAGACAGATGGACGAAATGACTGTCTATCTGGTGATACGTTGAATGAGTATTCACTCGAATGTACATTTGAATTATAATTGACAAACGAACAAATGAAACATTTCTGCAAAATGTTCGCACCCGCCTTTTTATACAAATAAAGAGAATTTCACTTGGTATAAGTTGATATGAATGCAAGTAGGTACTTATTTATATTAATTTAAAATAGTTTTTCTATTTTCAAGACAAAAATATTTCGGAATTCCCCAGTCATTTAGTGTATAAAGCAAATGTTTGTAAAAGGAAAACGCTTTAATACATTGTAGTCATAGACATTGAGCTATTAAATAGAAGAGAGTGTATTAGTTAAAACAACAATAATAATATTATTATTAACAATAATTAATAATTAGCGGATATGGCGACATACTCGTACAAACAAATATCTAACGACAGCCACTCAGTCACTCACTCATCAAGTCACTAACACAGACCATTAGAAAAAATAATAAAAACAACATGGCCAATTGAAAGACTAACAGTCCATTGACTATTCCTTGGCTATCTATGAGCTATACCTAGCAGTTTAGTTGCTTCGCTACCTGTGGAGAGTCTATACTGATACACCCCCACACATTTATTGTATACTCATCGTCTGTCCTCTGAGTCGGGGTCTTATCGCTCACACTATGAGGGTCATCACGTATTTCGTTTTGTTTTTGGTTTTAAATACTTTCATGCCTCTAATTAAACGCTTCGTTAATGCTTTCTTAAGTATCTAATTTCTTTATTTATATTTATTTTATTATTTTTATTTTTTTCTTTATATATAATATAAATTCATTTATTCAACCATTAAATCAAACCGATCGTTTGTATCGATCGTTTGATTTAAAAGACAAAATCAATAGAACAAAAAAAGAGTTAAGAAGTAGCAGTAAAAAAACGATACCGCCTGTTGTCATAGCAACAATAGAATATTTTTATTTTGTTAATTTATTTGTGATACCAAAAGTTTTTTTTATTACCCTTTATTAAGCAGAGTCTTAAAGGGATTTTATTAAAAAATAAAATTAAGCACAACAAATTTTGCATCTATTCTTGATCATCGATCTAACGATCATTAAATAAGAAGAAAAAATATTCTGAAAATAATTTACTGTGTAGCATGTAAGGCTTAGTTGCCTCCCTCTTAATTTCAAATTTAAATAAAATGATCGACATTTTTCAATTGCTGCGATCATGCATTAATTATTCATCATCCGTTTGGCTCTGATCGACATTTTTCATTTAACAAATTCTGAACTATAAACTAAAATGCTAACGGAGAACTTCTATCCACCGAACTTCTATTTCGTCATCATTTCAACGATCTCCAATGTGAAGATCGAAATGAGATCGAAATCAAAATGATTTTAAAATTACAATATCAATGATCTTCCAGTCCATGAGCAGAAGAATCACTTTTCATTTTTGTTTTCTACTTTAATCTTAAACCTTATCCTGCTCAACAAACTCCCAATCAAAAAGAGTTTATCTACAGGCGATCAAAACGATCTTCAACAGGTTAATAAGTGTTGATCTTTATTTTCACATGAAACTCTTTTTTTGTCTTCACTTCTTTCAATGATCTCACCCTGGTTTGTCTGATCAAAGACTTTAACTTCAATGATCATCCAATCTTAATATATAAGAAGATCGATTTTTTTATCACTTCTCGCCGATGTTCTTTATCCAGAGACCAGAAAATGTACCATGAGTTGTTACTATTATCTTCACTTCTGTCAACAGAGATTTTATTTAATCAGGTGGCAATGATCTTACCTTGGTTTGTCTGAGCAATTTTCATTCCTTTTTCAAAGACGGTAAGAAGGAAGTCTATGAATTTACTCAATTTTAAATGAAAGATTTCAGTCTATAATAGAGACTAAATAGAGTTTAGCCCATAATCTAATTTGTAGTCTAGACTAGTGTTCAACCTACGCTCTAGTCTGCAGGCTATAGACTAGCCTAGTTTTTAGTCTATAAATGACAATATAGTCCAGTGTATAGTCGCGAGTATATTCCGGTCTTTTTATAATCGACTTTATTATATAGACTAGAACTCACACAACTTGTTTTTTCTGGAGAATATCGGAACAATATTATAAAGAGAGTCTAGATGTTATGCATTCGGTATCTTTCACGGACTCTAGTCTAAATTTTAAGATTCTTAAATTCCTCAACCAATCAGAAACCCAAGGTTAAGTCAAAATTGTGGAGATTATCAAGAGCTGCAATTTACCTTGAAAAATTGATAACCCAACAAAATATGATTTAAGAATCTTGATCAAGTGTAATAGATCCTTTCCGTGAAATCTTCAGAAACTAGCCAGAAAGGAAAATTGTATGTGAAACAAAGCTAATTAAACGAAGTCTTTAAGACCAATAGCCGAAAAACTCACTTTATTACAGTGAATCACCATGAGAGATCATAAGAAAGATTCTCAAATCTGATGAGTCAATAATAAAGGGAAAGGTCATCAATTGTCTGAGACGGTCTCATCTTGATTTTAGCATTACAAACAATTACAAAGAACTATACTTATGGAGCTTAACGTTTTAAAACTAAAGAGAATGATCGATACCCTCGATTATCTGCATAGCATTTAATCAGAATAAACTTTAATCTAACAAATCTGATGAGAATTATTATCACTTCTGACATTTATTCTTTTCTTCAAACGATTTCATTCTTTTAATGTTCTATTCACCAAGTAAAATTATTTTGTTCATTAATAAAAATGTTTAATTCATGATATTCGAGTACCTAGTGATTTTATAGTTTTCAATTATTTGAATTGGTCAATTGAATTGCCAGTTTATTTGGTTGGTTGGTACACATTTGCATTATAATTTGGTAATACGTAATATTTAAATGCCAACACACACACACACATATACACACTAATATCCAGACTTATGAGGTAATTCCCATAAAGAAAATATATTTATTCATTTGTATGGGTTAATAATAATACGACAACTGTATGTGAATTGTACGTAAATACTTTTTGTATAATATCGAGAATTTAATAGAAAAATATTTGATATCATACCCGTACTTGGCATATAAACGTGGGTGGTGGTTGAAGTGTAAGTCTATAAGAAAATTATTGGTTTACTTAAATTTCAATAGCAAAAGTATCGATAATATATTAACTTCACACACTACCCTCGTAGTTGCTTACTTATTACTTATATTAAGTTAAATGAATTATTTTATTATTAAAAACGGTTATAACTATTTCTTGCTACTGTTTTTCTTCATTACATTTATTTGTTTTATTTTTTATGCAAATCTAAATATATTTACATATAAATATTTTTTATTACATTGTAACAAATAAAGGTCTTAAGGTGGGGAGGTGGGGAGGTGTACTTTAATATGGTTTGCTATTGCTGTAAGTTGGAACGCGTTTAAACTTTTACACGGCTTCTGTTTTTCTAACGTCAACTAAGAGGAAATCGTTTTTACCATAATTATAAACTTAAAAACGTAATTAAATAAGTACTTTAATATTTTGTCAAATTAAATTGCGTTTTTTAGGTTTGATGTTTAAACCACCAATGATTTATGTACGAAAATGTGAAAACGCCACGAAATTGTAAAATTTAATATAATTTAAATGAAATTAATGACGAATTTGTGATTTTGACATTGAGGAAGTTTAGAGTTTGACTAAAACGAAGTTGGATAGAATTGTGATAGACAGATAGATAGATAGATAGATAGATGGATAGATAGATAGATAGATAGATAGATAGATAGATAGATAGATAGATAGATAGATAGATAGATAGATAGATAGATAGATAGATAGATAGATAGATAGATAGATAGATAGATAGATAGATAGATAGATAGATAGATAGATAGATAGATAGATAGATAGATAGATAGATAGATAGATAGATAGATAGATAGATAGATAGATAGATAGATAGATAGATAGATAGATAGATAGATAGATAGATAGATAGATAGATTAGATAGATAGATAGATAGATAGATAGATAGATAGATAGATAGATAGATAGATAGATAGATAGATAGATAGAGATATATTAGATGAAAGGGTGCTAAGCACCACGTCCCTATTTTAGATCTTTTGTGCAACCCACAAGTTCGCCATATCGGTTTCAATTCACACATAAAAAAATAACGGGTTTGATTGGTAAGGGGTTGAATATATCTTTCGGTGATCTATGTGATCCTGTATTCAAAGGCCACAAAATGTGCAGTGTCATCCTAGATAACGTCATATCAAACATATGACGTTATCAGTTACGTGAGTAATACCGTTAGTATTCTAAGATTTATTTTATTAAGCAGTTACAACTTTTCACGTTCGTGAGAAGAGTATATGTATGTAAGTTTGTCATTCCGTTTGTAATTTCTATAATATAATAGCCCCGACCATATAGTTAGTTAGTTAGTTAGTTAGTTAGTTAGTAGTTAGTTAGTTAGTTAGTTAGTTAGTTAGTTAGTTAGTTAGTTAGTTAGTTAGTTAGTTAGTTAGTTAGTTAGTTAGTTAGTTAGTTAGTTAGTTAGTTAGTTAGTTAGTTAGTTAGTTAGTTAGTTAGTTAGTTAGTTAGTTAGTTAGTTAGTAGTTAGTTAGTTAGTTAGTTAGTTAGTTAGTTAGTTAGTTAGTTAGTTAGTAGTTAGTTAGTTAGTTAGTTAGTTAGTTAGTTAGTTAGTTAGTTAGTTAGTTAGTTAGTTAGTTAGTTAGTTAGTTAGTTAGTTAGTTAGTTAGTTAGTTAGTTAGTTAGTTAGTTAGTTAGTTAGTTAGTTAGTTAGTTAGTTAGTTAGTTAGTTAGTTAGTTAGTTAGTTAGTTAGTTAGTTAGTTAGTTAGTTAGTTAGTTAGTTAGTTAGTTAGTAGTTAGTTAGTTAGTTAGTTAGTTAGTTAGTTAGTTAGTTAGTTAGTTAGTTAGTTAGTTAGTTAGTTAGTTAGTAGTTAGTTAGTTAGTTAGTTAGTTAGTTAGTTAGTTAGTTAGTTAGTTAGTTAGTTAGTTAGTTAGTAGTTAGTTAGTTAGTTAGTTAGTTAGTTAGTTAGTTAGTAGTTAGTTAGTTAGTTAGTTAGTTAGTTAGTTAGTTAGTTAGTTAGTTAGTTAGTTAGTTAGTTAGTTAGTAGTTAGTTAGTTAGTTAGTTAGTTAGTTAGTTAGTTAGTTAGTAGTAGTTAGTTAGTTAGTTAGTTAGTTAGTAGTTAGTTAGTTAGTTAGTTAGTTAGTTAGTTAGTTAGTTAGTTAGTTAGTTAGTTAGTTAGTTAGTTAGTAGTTAGTTAGTTAGTTAGTTAGTAGTTAGTTAGTTAGTTAGTTAGTTAGTTAGTTAGTTAGTTAGTTAGTTAGTTAGTTAGTTAGTTAGTTAGTTAGTTAGTTAGTTAGTTAGTTAGTTAGTTAGTTAGTAGTTAGTAGTTAGTTAGTTAGTTAGTTTATTTATTTGAAAGAAGGATGTATATACATCAAATCTGAAGAAATACACGTAGGCCTCTATCGGGCCTGTTGTACGCTCATTAACCAGTGCCTGAGGTGGGAAACCCACCACCTCCTCTGTGTGTCTGTTCAAATAAATTTTCTGAAGACCCCAGATATCTTCAGGTTCTAAATCTTCAATCTGTAATATCCGTCTATAATAAACGGAGATATGAGCAAAAATCCGAGACAACCTCTGAAAATTTCAACTACATACAACATTGCTTATTGGAAAAAACGTATGTTTGGATGTGTGTGTGTTTTAATGCTTTGCGTATTTTGTTTTTGTGTCTAAAAAATTAAATAATGATTCTTTAAAGGTGAATATAGACTTCTCACTTGTTTTTAATTAAAAAAAAATAATACAATTGCAACTAACACAAGTCATTTATTTCTATTTTTACAATACTGTTTTATGGTCAATAATAAATAAAAGAATAAATTACCGTTTTCTAATAAATAAATAAGCAATTTTTATTTCACACCAAACATTCCAAATATTTACCTCTTCCCCACCAAGATCATGGCCACAAACTATTTCTGGTCGATAAATTAAAGTTTTAGCGCTATTTATTAGAAATATTCAAGATTAAAATCTAAAAATAAACCAACAAAAATCAACCACAAAAGTGGAAGTACTTAAAAATACAACAAAAATGATCAAACATTTTATGTTAAAATACTCAATTAAATTGCTCTTCTTGCATCTTACCCTCTCCTTCCGCTTTCGTTCTTTCTCTGGCAGCAGTGCTTAACATAAATCTACTTAAACAACCATGACTGATTAAATTTTCAAATGTTTTAAAAAATATAATTCTACTTGAGAGCAGTTTAATTGTTTTTCATGTTTTTGTTTCCATAATTAATTCAGAAAAATACATTTAGTTTTCCTGCTCTTCGGGTTTAATCATTATCTTTTCTTTATTCTTATTTACCACTTTAGTACGAGTACCAACAGATTGTTGAGACGAATAACACCGGCTGACAGACGTAAAGGGGGGAAACACTTATTGAGCATTTCCTTCCGGTTTGTTTAAAATATTTAAAATTTCCATTTCATTGTTGTTGGGATTTTCATCATCAATATATTTTGAATCAATTGACAACAAGAATAGACTTATCAACGACAGCAACAAACGTACACATTAGTTCATTTGTGTGTTTATTTGTTTGGTTGGTGTGCAGTTGTAATAAAGATGCTCATAAATTTGAAAGTTATATGGATGTTGCATGTTGCACCTAGTTGCATTTTCAGTTTTATTGCTTGTTCTTTATTTGGATATTTAGTAATTTTGTCTTTCTTTCGATGTGTATTTTAAAAATAACTTTTGAATACTTTAGATATATTTGTTGCTTCTTTATTACGTTACATGTGTTGTGTGTTTTCGTTGTTGTTGTTGCTTCATCCATTGCCATACTGCTCAATTTTCTTTAGCGCTCACTTTGTAACGACTACGTAGAACATCCGTGTTGTAAAATAGACAGAATTCCAGCATCTGTCAAGTTGTTATATTGGCAACCAGCTGCTGTGACATGTAAATGAAAAAATTAAAAACAATTAAATTTACCAGCACTGTGGCTTAAAACTTAACTAACTAACTAACTACTAACTAACTAACTAACTAACTAACTAAAACTAACTAACTAACTAACTAACTAACTAACTAACTAACTAACTAACTAACTAACTAACTAACTAACTACTAACTAACTAACTAACTAACTAACTAACTAACTAACTAACTAACTAACTAACTAACTAACTAACTAACTAACTAAAACTAACTAACTAACTAACTAACTAACTAACTAACTACTAACTAACTAACTAACTAACTAACTAACTAACTAACTAACTAACTAACTAACTAACTAACTAACTAACTAACTAACTAACTAACTAACTAACTAACTAACTAACTAACTAACTAACTAACTAACTAACACTAACTAACTAACTAACTAACTAACTAACTAACTAACTAACTAACTAACTAACTAACTAACTAACTAACTAACTAACTAACTAACTCACTAACTAACTAACTAACTAACTACTAACTAACTAACTAACTAACTAACTAACTAACTAACTAACTAACTAACTAACTAACTAACTAACTAACTAACTAACTAACTAACAACTAACTAACTAACTAACTAACTAAAACTAACTAACTAACTAACTAACTAACTAACTAACTAACTAACTAACTAAAACTAACTAACTAACTAACTAACTAACTAACTAACTAAAACTAACTAACTAACTAACTAACTAACTAACTAACTAACTAACTAACTAACTAACTAACACTAACTAACTAACTAACTAACTAACTAACGAACTAACTAACTAACTAACTAACTAACTAACTAACTACTAACTAACTAACTAACTAACTAAAACTACTAACTAACTAACTAACTAACTAACTAACTAACGAACAACTAACTAACTAACTAACTAACTAACTAACGAACTAAACTAACCTAAACTAACAAACTAACTAACTAACTAAACTAACTAATCTAACTAACTATACTAAACGAACTAACTAACTAAACTACTAACTAACTAACTAACTAACTAACTAACTCTAACTAACTAACTTACTAACTAACTAACTAACTAACTAACTAACTAACTAACTAACTAACTAACTAACTAACTACTACATAACTAACTAACTACTACCTACCTAACTAACTAACTAACTATCTTTGTGTTTGTAAGTGAATTTTTATTTTTTGAACAGCTCTTGTATGGGCGCCTAGGGTTATTACGGAAATCGGCGTATCATTTAGACTCAGTTTTGTCATTTTGTAGTGACATTAGAACATTTAACACAATTATGAGCTCAAAAGCTACGGAATATTGGACCGACCTTAACCATTATTTATTGGACTTCGACCTTAAAGTAGGTACATAACATTGCGTTACGCGTTACGCCTGCTTCCCATAGTGCAAGAAAACCTTGATCCTAAAACAAGATTTAAATTACGAAACCAAAAAGGAAAAAAATAAATTCAATACATTTTGCAACATTGTGCTTCTGATTGATGAAAAAGAACCTCTTAGCATTGACCTCAGCAGTCCTTTTTTCAAAAACATTAATATTCCTTGTAAACAACAAACAACAAGAACAACACTATAAACCATTATATGCCATAAACAACAATACATTGTTGTGCTTGCAACACAACCTCATACATCAATGGAGTCATACTAGTACATGAGGAGTCTCCTACCCATACATACTTTTAAACATAAATTAATGTTGCATGCGCTACCAACAGTGTTGTTGGTTGTTGCATAGTTATTTACAAAAAATCTATTTCCACATTGTATAAAAGAAAATCGTTTTTAAAAAAACTTTTTCCATATGAACTGCTAATGTTGTTTTTATAATTTTTTCCTTCTGTTTTCCATATTTAAACCGCGTGAAATTGCAAATGTTTGTTTGGCTCGTTTGCATTTTAAATTGCACTGTTGCCAATTTAGCTATTTTCTCGTCAAATCTAGCGATTTTTAATCCCATTTTGCGGGGAAAAATATGATTTAGCTATTAGCGGGAAATCTAGCGATTTTTCTTTAGATTTTAAGGCATTTTTTATTCATTTATATTTTGATAATATCGCTTACAAGTTGCTACGAATGACGATATTTACATATATGTATGTATGTATGTATATAAAAATATGCATTCAATGTAAATTATTTGAGTTTTTGCTGTGTGTTTTATACTTATTTTGAATATTCTGAAGAACATAATTAGGAGCAAATATTTGTGCGTACAGGTAAAGTTATACGAAAAACTTTAAAAGGGGTATATTTTGTTGTACTCAATTAAAAAACGAATATTTAATTATTCTAGTCTTTTAGTAAATGAGTGATATGATAATAAAATTTACCATAATTCTAAAAATTAGTGAACATTGGAAATAAGTGACGAAAGGATCGATCCATAAAGTCCTAAGAATTTACCACATTTCTAAGGCGTATAGGGCCGCATATCGATATTGCAGATAAACTTCCCACAAAAGAGTGTATAATAATAACCTTGGGTGCCCCGGTAGGCTGGTCTGCTACACTACAACGGTCGTATGGTTATCGTCACCCTGCTATTAAATTAGATTAGAATATAATTTGTAATTGTATTGTAATGGAAAAATAAATAATACTCTTATGCCGAAAATAAAGGATCGATCCATAATGGCCAGCATTTCGAAATTCAATTTATCTTTACAACATTTCTAAAGCAATCTGTATAGGGTCGCATATCGAAATTAAACTCAACTTGACATTTTTCCTAACCCAAAGTGAAAATATTTAACATAAAAAAAGATTCTCTTATGTGTTTGTTATAAGATATGTTTGTATCACTATCCCATTCCTACGTATGTATATAGATTTTAGCGATAAATCGCTGACTTTTTAGAATAATATAAAAAATCTGAAAAATTTAGCTAGTTTTTTTAGCTATTTCTTTTCAGAATCATATAATAAATATTATTTTGACGATTTATCGCTAAATTTTTCAAAATGTCTTGAATTTAGCTATTTTCTAGCTATTTTTCAGTCGACTTTAGCGATATTTTTGGGAAAAAAGTTGGCAACAGTGTTAAATTGGTTTGTGCCTCCACATTTAGTACAACTGCAACAACCATAATAATAACTGCAACCAACCAACAACAGCAATATATGCGTCTATATTTGTGGTGCGATCGATGATGATCCAGTATGTACGATTTGTTGTTGTTAGTTGCAGTTGTATGCAGCAGTACAACGATCATACAAAACATTGTAGGCTGAATGGCTGCAGGGCTGAGTTGAACATTAGATTTTCTGTTGTTGTTGCTGTTGTTGTATAAACTACGCATATGTTTTTGTAATAACAACAAAAACACCATCTATGTAATAATAGTGCTATTGTTGTTGTAGCAATAGTCTCTGTTCAAGTATGAACACGTGCCTGGAATACCAAAGTGACTTGTGTAAATTGTAAAAATTGACTTTTAACAAAAACCATGCAACAACAACAACAAAACCAGCATAGTATGTATGATAATATTGGTTGTTGGTAAAATGTTGCTGTTTGGTTCTCTTGTCTATTTTAAACAAAAAAATTTATAAATTATTGTGGAAATTTTAAAAATTTCATTATACAGGGTGTTTGCTTTTAGAGTTAAAATAAATATGTCTGTAGTTTTATTTTCTTATTGTCAATATTGCACACATGTGGTTGGAAAACTGTATTTAGCACGAAGATTTCTTAAACGAATTCGAATTTACAAATAACGTAATGGGAAACATATTACGTGTTTCAACTTCCCTCAAAATAATAAAAATAATAGATAGATAGATAGATAGATAGATAGATAGATAGATAGATAGATAGATAGATAGATAGATAGATAGATAGATAGATAGATAGATAGATAATAGATAGATAGATAGATCGATAGATCGATAGATAGATAGATAGATAGATAGATACTAAGTAGTAGATAGATAGATAGATAGATAGATAGATAGATAGATAGATAGATAGATAGATAGATAGATAGGATAGATTAGATAGATAGATAGATAGATAGATGATAGATAGATAGATAGATAGATAGATACGATAGATAGATAGATAGATAGATATGATGATAGATAGCTAGATAGATAGAGATAGATAGATAGATAGATTGATAGATAGATAGATAGATAAGATAGATAGGATTAGATAGATAGATAGATAGCTAGATAGATAGATAGATAGATAGTAGATAAGATAGATAGATAGATAGATAGATAGATAGGATAGATAGATAGATAGATTAGATAGATAGATAGATAGATAGATAGATAGTAATAGATAGATCGATAGATAGATAGATAGATACGATAGATAGATAGATAGATAGATAGATAGATAGATAGATAGATAGATAGATAGATAGATAGATAGATAGATAGATAGATAGATAGATAGATAGATAGATAGATAGATAGATAGATAGATAGATAGATAGATAGATAGATGATAGATAGATAGTAGATAGATAGATAGATAGATAGATAGATAGTAGATAGATAGATAGATAGATAGATAGATAGATAGATAGATAGATAGATAGATAGATAGATAGATAGATAGATAGCTAGATAGAGTAAAGTCGTATTATCTACCAATTTTTCCCATTTATCTACATATATCTTAAGGGTCTTGTGACTATTTACTTGTTTACCAAGTATTTAAATCTGTTAATTAACATCATTAAGATTAGGACTATAGACTAGATTAGAGAATAGGACATAGGTCCATAAATTGTCCTACAATCCATAGAATGTATCCTTCAGAAAATGACTTAACGCTCGTTACGGACTTAATAATGCCATAATAAAAGAAGTTTTGTAAGAGCGAAATTATGTCTACCAAATTTTATGAGGACTCCCTCCGAAATTGACTTTTTACGACATATGATTTGATGGAGGGTATATGTATAAGATTCGTCATGGCCGAATGTAACACTCTTACTCCAACGTACGTTTCAAAACTCCACTTTCTACACTTTTAAGAAATCTTTTCAATGAGGATCTGTTTGTAGAGGTTAAATAAGGGAATAACAAAAAAACAATTAGCGGCACTTTCCATATGCATTTTGAGGATTTCCGAAAAACTATTTTTGTTAATATTTTTGGATATTAGCTTTAATTCCTTACTGTTAAGCAGGAATTGACTTATAATGAAAATAGGTTGGATATAGTGTAGTTCCCTGTTATTGCATCTGCAGTTGTATTTATGATGGCTGAAGCCAAATCGACTTGCAAGTCTGCCTTTCATCAAATGTCCATTTAGTACTTCCAGTAAACCTCTATAAATCCCGTTCATTATGGGTTATATATTGTATAGTGCTTTTTTATCGTAAGAGGGTCACATTAAGTAGACCGCTAAATAATAACACAATTTTTTTAGTTTTTTTGTTTTATTTTTCAAATTTTTAATAGATTTTTTATTATTTTTAAAAATAATAATCAATGAATCAATCAATATTGTTACAGTTTACGAGTACAAGTAGAGAGAGAGAGTTGTTGTTTGTAGTAGTAGCTTTTAACTATTACTACTAAAAATTATTATTTATTAAATTTAGTTCATTTACAAAAAAATTATAAAATTACAAAACAAATGAAAATGTATACATTTATTTGTTAAGAGGGGTTTTAAAATTTATAATTTTTCTTTATTAAGCTTAATTATTAATGATGACAAAGTTGTTGATATGCAGCAGATATTCTTTAATTATTACTTTAACTGTAAAGTCGTGGGGGGCGGGGTTTGCTAAACATATTATAGATGGCAGCACAACACCTTCATTTTTTTTTTTTTTTTCTTTGAAACGTTATTAAACGCTTGTTTTTCAATTTTTTTATTTTAATTTTATAGTATTATAATTAATTATTATTATAGCAAATATTTACATTAAGTAAAATTATTTGTTGTTTTTTTTAATATTTAAGATTAATATTTATTTTTTAAGTTAATAATAATTTGTTAAAATAATTAAGGTAATATTTTAGAAATTATAGAAAAGGAGACAAAGAGGGAGAGTTTTTTTTAAGAAAAATAATACATTAAAGAGATTTTGTTGTGGAAATTGGAAATCAAAACGATTTCAAAACGGAAACACTTTTTTTTTAATCGTTAAAGTTTTTGAAATTTTTTTTAATTTTTTATTTACACTTAGAAAAATTTGTGAAACAGTTTTTTGTTGAAATTTTTTAAATGTTTTTTTTTAGAATTTTATGTTTTTTATTTATTTATTAAAGATCATAAACAAAAAGTTGAAAGAAAAGAAAAAATAGTACAACAAGACAACAAATTTATTTATTTTAATACAATAAATTAAGAAAGTTTTTTCAAGGGTCAGTTTTACAGTGCTTAAGGTTAAGTTTACAAGTATATCATTTAAGTTATTAAGAAAAGTTTAACACTAATGTTTGTTTTATAATGTTTTGGAATTGATATTTACAAATTAATTCATATGATTTTAAACTTAGTTTAAACTGAGCTTGTAAAACTATAGAATTAAGTAAAAATAAGTTTTAGTCAAAGTTAATCAAATAGAATTTAAGTTATTTTCTAATAAGCATATCATGATCTAGACATTTAAAAATTCCTTTTACTGTACTTTAACTGAGTTTAAGAAACTAATTTAACTACCTATTAAACTTTTATCATATTGATTAAATTTAAAACGCATTCCTCTCGTTAATATAGTAAATAAATTAAAGTTTAATTAAGATTTATTTTCTTATTACACTTCTTTAAACTTTTCGATTTCATTTAAAATAGTTTAAGCTTTGTCTCTTAGTTAAACCTAGTTTAAGTTAATTGAAGTTTTCAGTTAAATTACTTTTACATTTATAACCTGCTTACTTACACTAATCCCAAAAATCAATTTTTTATATGCCACAGACACATATATTTAGTAATTTAAGCCTTTATAATTATAACCAAGTTTAAGTTTTTTTTCCTTGTTTCAGAGATTACAAGTTTAATTTAAATATAAACATTAAATTGTTTAAACTACATTATGAAAATACCACTACTGTTTTCTGTTAGTTAATCATAATCCTTTTAGTCCATTTCTCTTTAAACTTAGTTTAAATTAACATCCAGCAATCTAATTTCTTAATCTTTGAAAAAAACTTAGTTTAAATTTAATAATTTCTAAAATTTTTGCCTTTAATAATTCTTAAGCAATATTTATTTCAAAATTTAGTTTAATTTTAATTTCTCCATTTAATCAGTTATTTAAGGTTAATCTTTCTATAGTAGTTCTAAGCTTAAACCTAGAACTGAGAAAATTCAAACCTTATAAAAATATTTCAAAGTTTTTTTTTTAAGAAAATATGTTAATAAAATTCTTTACGTTTAATTTTACTTTTTTTCGTTTAAACTAAGATTAAGTTAATATTGTTTTAAACAAGAATTGAGTTAATTATATTTAACCTTGGACAATGTCTTGTATTGCTTAATAAACTTTATCTTTTAAACTAGGTTTAATTTTTAAAGAAAACCTAAATAATTTTTATTTCAGTTAAACTACGGTTAAGTTAACTTTTGCAAAGCTCAGTATTGTTTAAAATATTTAAATCGTTTTAAACCTAGTTTAATCTTATTTTAGTAAACAAAAGAAACACCATCTGTTAGAGCAAATGTAACTATAATTTAACTGCTAAACCTGGTTTAAATATAAAGTTTATAATTATACACACAGTCAAGTAGATTAAAACATATTTAAACTTATATTTTAGAACTAAATTCTCGAAAAACTTGGATTCTATTTTAACAAAACCTGAAGCGATTTATTTAGTTGAGTTTCATTCTAACTTTTTAAACGTTTTTAATCTACTGCTCGTAGTATAGTTAAAGTTTTTATTCTGAATTATAGTTACAGTCCATCGGTTAAAGTCAAGATCTTATCTAACAAACTTTAACTTTTTATCATTAAACTACGTTTAAACTTGCCTAGTTTTAACTTTCCACGCACTTGATCTAGGATTACATTTCAGTTTTTAAACTTTCAATAAAACAATTGTTTCTTCATTTAAATAATTTTACCTAACTCAGTTTAACTTAAACTTAGTTTTACCTGTTTCTTCCTGCTAAATTATTTAGATTAAATTTTAACCGAATTTGCTCGTCAACTTAAACTATGTTTAACCTGGTATTGTTTTAACCTTCAGCTCACTTGATATAGTTTAACTTTCTACGTACTTGATTTCAGTTTAACTTAAACTTAGTTTTACCTGTTCCATCCTACTAAACTATTTAGATTAAATGTTAAGCAAATTTGATCATAACCTAAAACTATGGTTAACCTTGTATTGTTTTTAACGTTCGGCTCACTTGATCTAGGATTTACATGTCAGTTTTTAAACATTCAAAGAAATTTATTGTATTTCTCAGTTTAACTTAAACTAAGTTTTACTCAACATTATTATTCAATGTAACGGTTAAACATAAACTACGTTTACTTGATCTAAGATATTTACATGCCAGTGTTTTAAAATTTCAACACAAATCTATAATTTTTTGCTTTTTTTTCTCATATTACACTAAAGTCAGTTAACATAAACTTAGTTTTACTTTTCTTTTCCTCTAAATTAAAACTTAGGAGCAATAGTTTTTTTCGTATACATTCAAAAGTGTAAATAGTGATTTGGCTTAATTAAACCTCATTTAATATATAACTTCTTTGCTTTAATTGTTAAAACTGTTTAAACTTTGAATTAAACTGGGCTTAGTTAAACCTGTAATTGAATGTTAGATTATCCCCCATTTTCTCAATATCTGGTTATTTTTTAACTTAACTATATATTAACAGTTTTTATACAAAAGTTATTTAAACTAATATAAGATCTACCGATTAAATAATAACCAAAGATTGAAACAATGGGCCCAAAACTAATAAATCGTTTTTACTTTCAAGACACGTATTATTAAGTTTAAATTATGTTTAAGTTATTCAGATTAAACTAGGTTTAACCTTTGCTTAATTGAATATGCACAATTTTCAAAACGCTCTTAATCTTAGTATAAGTTTTAACTTAATTCTGTTATTGCAAGCTTTACATTTTAACATAATTTTAGTTTAAGTTAAACTTAGTTAAAACTCAATATTAAAAACTGTTTTAACATTTAATCGATATTATGTTCAGTTTAGTTTAAATTCAAAAACCTTAATTGAATTAACATTTTTCCAAAAAAAAACTTATTTTTATAGTCAAATGCAATTTAATTTAAACTCAGTTTAACTTAAACCTAGTTTGGCTAATAATTTAGTATTTTACTAAAACAACGTTAGGTTCAAACTCAGGTTAGTTAAATTTACTATCAGTTTAAACTTAAAAAGTAATCAAATTTCAAATACAAATCCAGCAACTTAATTTAAACTCAGTTTAACTTAAACTTAGTTTAGCTTAAAATTTGTTTTTATACATAAACTACTATAAGCTCAAAATGGTTTAAACTAAGTTTAAAAGACCAAATTTAAAAACACTTTTGTTTTACTTTATACAATAAAATAATTTTTTTCAAATAAAATTTAACCTTACTTAAGCAAAACTGACCCTCATTTTTAGTTAAGATATTCATTCATTTCTTTTACTTTGCATCTTCTTCTTATACATACTCGTTTTAAACAATGTATATTATTGTTAATTTTGTAAAATTTTATTTTAATTTTTTAATTATAAGAATTATATTTTTTTTGTTGTAAATTTTTTAATGTGTTAATTTAAGTATGTTCCAGTTCGTCGTTTCGCTTAAAAGTTTGAAATTTTTTTTTTTGGTTGTGGTTTTTTAGCCAGCCTCTGGCATTTCGGCAGTCAGTCAGCCACCATCTTTTGTTTTAACATTTTGAACTATTTTCCTCAATATAAACATTACCAGATTTTAAAGTTGATGTATTAGTGAATAAACGACGATCATGTTGTAGACTTTGTTGATGTTTATCCGATTTTTCTAAAAGAAAAAAGCAAAAAAACACATACACTCATAAATAAATAATATAAAAATGAGAAATAAATTTTAAGTAAAAAGAAAATAAACATTATATTTTTATGAAAAAAAAAAATTACAAAAACACTCATAAACGTAAAACGTGCACCATAAATTGCACCTTAATAAACATTTATAGACAGTCTACTGATACTTTGGGTTTATTGTTGTTGTTTTCTTAAAAACATAAATTTTATCTACAACCTTTTTTTCCGCAGAGATCCTTTTTTTAAAATTCTATAAATGATTTCTTTTTCTGTTGTTTGTCTCACTGACAACAAAATGATTGGCGACGTGTGGCCATAATCATAAAGAAATTAAATTATTTAACAATAACAAAAACAACTACACCTACAGACCCATAACATTTCATTTTCTTACAAAAAAATCCCAACAAATTATTATGTTTTTTTTTCATTATTTAAAAATAAATTTATGATGAGATTTATTTGTTATTCAATTTCATTGTCATGAGCCAATGACGTACTTCCATTTATGTTTGATTTAAGATATGAATGAGTCTTTTTTTCTTTAGCTTGTTTTAAATAAATATTGTATATTTTTTATGTTTTTATTTCAATATTTAGTTAAATTAACAGGGCAATTTGTTTAAATAGTTATGATAATGTGTTTGTGTTTTTATTCTTTCTTTTTAGGCATTTAAATGCTAATGGAATCAGGTAAGTGTTTTAAAAAGAAATTTAAAAGATTAGTTCTTGAAAGAAATTTATTTAAAATATTCCTTCCCCCTTAAAAATGTAAACAAAAAATTTCCTCTTGAGACACTTAAGCAAAATGTACTTCGAAGTGTGAAGTTTCAATTTAAACTTAATGTGTTCTAGTAGGCACTATGCTTTTATCTCTTGCTTTAGCGGTAAACTTTATATTTTAATTGTCTTGATTTAGTTAGAAGAGCCAAGAGAGATACAGTTGAAATAAATCTAACTTTTATTGAAGAAGTCTCTGGACTATTCTATTGACTGTTTTAAAAAGACTTTTCAATGGACTAGTCTATGGCCTATTCTATTGACTTTTCTAAATGACTAGTCTATTGACTGACTAGTCTATTGATTAGAGTATTGACTAGTTATTGACTAGTCTACTGACTAGACTACTGGCTAGTCTACTGGCTAGTCTACTGACTAGTCTATTGACTAGTCTACTGACTGCTCTACTGACTAGTCTACTGACTAGTCAGTAGACTAGTCAATAGACTAGTCAGTAGACTAGTCAATAGACTAGTCAGTAGAATAGTCAATAGACTAGTCAGTAGAGCAGTCAGTAGACTAGTTAGTAGACTAGTCAGTAGAGCAGTCAGTAGACTAGTTAGTAGACTAGTCAGTAGACTAGTCAATAGACTAGTCAGTAGAATAGTCAATAGACTAGTTAATAGACTAGTCAATAGAGCAGTCTACTGACTATTCTACTGACTAGTCTATTGACTAGTCTACTGACTAGTCTACTAACTAGTCTACTGACTGCTCTACTGACTAGTCTATTGACTATTCTACTGACTTGTCTATTGACTAGTCTACTGACTAGTCTATTGACTAGTCTACTGACTAGTCTATTGACTATTATACTGTCTAGTCTGATTAGTGTATTGACTAATCTATTGACTATTCTATTTACTAGTCTAATGATTAATCTATGAAAAAGTCTATGAACTAATCTACGAACTAGTCTGTTTATTATGATCTAGTTTATTTACTAGTTTAATTACTATTTTTTTGATTAGTCTATGGGCTAATCTATGGAGTCTGTTGACTATCCTATAGACTACTCTATTGACTTGTCTGCGACCAGTCTATATACTAGTCTATGGATTAGTTTATGGATCAGTCTATTGACTAGTTTATGGACTAATCTATTGATTAGTCTGTTCACTAGTATATTAACTACTTGGTGTATTGTCTAGTCTCTGGTGTAGTATGTTGACTAATCTATAGACTATTCTATTGACATGTCTAAGGACCAGTCTATTTACTAGTCTGTGGACTATTCTATTGACTAGTCTGTTGATAGGTCTTGACTAATAATATATGGACTAGTATTATTTATACACTTGTCCATGGACTAGTCTATTTACTGGACTATTGACAAGTGTATGGACTAGTATGTACACAATATGCTTGTATATTGACAAGACTATAGACTAGTCAAGGAGCTAATCTGCTGACTTGTTTATGAACTGGTATATTTGCTAGTATATTAACAAGTCTATGGATTAGTGTATGGAATATTATATAAGCTAGTCTAATGACTAGTCTATGGACTAGACTATAAAATTTTCAACGGTCTTGTCTATGGACTAGTATGTTGGCTGGCCTTTGGAATAGTTTTCTCGAATATATGTATATCGACTAGTCCATTGACTATTCTATTGACATCAAGTAATCATGAAATAGTCTTTGAACTAATCTATTGATTAAGTTATCGATTAGCCTTTGGACTAGTATATGAACTGGTCTTTTAACTAATTCATAGAAAGATCTCTGAACTAGTCTATATAAAATCTATTTAAAATTTTGACAATTTCTTTCCATTTTAATTGATATTCCAAAAAAAAATTCTTATTTGAAAATCTTTATAAAAATTCCCCTCTAAAATAGCATGTTATAAAGCTTGTTTAAAAACTCATCATACTCATGTTGGATCAAATACTAGCCACTCGAAAATATTCTATTTATTGTGACAGCAAGAAAACGAAATTTTCAAGTATGTCAGACTCATCAGTCCATCAGACCAAACAAACAAAAAAAACGAGCTACATGCTGAGTTTGGTGACAATTTAACAATTTACCACAACAAGATGCACTAACACAATCTCTTGATCACAAGCAAAAATAAAGATTTGTAAATTCTTAAGAAAACCTTGAAAAAAGATTAAATTTAAAAAAATATATATTAAGAAACAACGAAAGTATCCCGCCAGGAACATATTCACACAGATGGATGGACAGACAGATGGAAGGACGGACATTGTTACACCCCAACGAAACTCATTAGACACTTTTTATTTATATATATGTATATCTTTTGTTCGTTCCCTAAACCCACTTGAGTTTTATTTTAATCTTGTATTTGTATGTTAATCTTTTTGTAAATATACAACAGAGTTTGAAGTGTCTTTTTTATTTTAGATTCTCTTTTCTAAATCTTTTTTTCTTGAAGTGCTAAACAATGGATTTTCTATAAAAATACACACCCATGAATTTTAAACAGATTTTTTCTGTCTATTTTTGGGAAGTATTTATTTTTCTGGGATTTTTTCAATCATACTTGTTGCATGTGTAAAATGTTATTGCAGCAAGTTGTTTAGGAGGAAGAAAAAAAATACCTGCAAAAGATTTATTATAATTTCAATTCAATTGCACCTTTCCTCTACATTTATAAAGTGTTCTTAAATTATTATAAGAAATTCAGCCATATTATGATCATTGCACTCAATATCTAGTTGTTGCAACTATATTATTATTCAAATGATCTACCTTAACATATTATTAATTTACGTAAACATCTAAATATTTGACTCCACCATTCTCCTCTTTAAACTAAATAAAAAAAACAATCTCTTCTCACCTGGCAACATAACATGTTGTGGTTGATGAAATGTTGTTGCTGTTGTCAATGCTGCTGTTGACGTTGGTATCCTTAAAGCATCCGCATTACCAATAAAGAATGTACCACCCTCTAAACTTTGTACCTCGGCCAATTTGGCCATGAGTTTTGTTGAAAGTTCTTCGACATCTGTAAGAGAAAGAAATCCAATAAATTTTCAATAAATCAATATTATTTATAGTTAACTGCAAAATAAAAAAAAAAAGAAAACATTACTACAGCTATAAATATTTTTCATAGAGTTTAACATTAAACACATGTTATTTTTGCAAATGCCCAATTGTCTGTCAGTCAGTTAGTCAAACAGCCAGGGGCAGTTTGGCCATTTTCTCTTTTTTTTGTGGTTTTAATTGGTTGTATGTTTTATAATAATTTTCGCACTTCATTAGTTTTGATTATGTGCCAGGTTGAAACATTCTTCTATAAACTTTTGAAATGTTTAAAAAGAAATTATTAGAAAAAAAATAGGCGGTGGAATGAAACCATTTGATCCAAGGGGGTTTTAACAGCCGATTTCAATTATTTTATCGATCGTCTATGAACTAGTATTTATTAGTAAACTATTAAGAAATAACCACTTTGCATTCAAGTTTTCAAATCCCTTTGAATGTTTTAATACTTCTAATAGTATACTTTACCTATTGTGGTTATGATACCCCAGGGGTCATAACATGTAACGGTTTGTTATATTTTAACTACAAATAAATGAAACGATCTTAATCGAACCTTTTCAAGCTTTAAATGTTAACTTCTCTTGATAAAAGTTTAATTGGAACCCAGGGGACCTTGACCGCACTACTAGATAGAACTCTTTCTAGTCAACAAATCAGTCAATAGAACACAGACTAAACCATAGACTGCCCATGGTCTAGTCCATAGACTAGTCTAGTCAATTGGCTAGTCCATACAATAGTCCCCAGTCTATTTAATACTCATTAGTCGTTAGAATAGCCTTCAGTCTAGTGAATAGTTTAGTCCAGACAAAAGAATAGACCACAGTCTAATAGGGAAGTCAACAGAGAAGTCCATAGACTTGTCAAGAGTCTAGTCCATAGATTTGACAAGAGTCTAGTCAAAAGTTTAGTAAACAAACTTATCATAAACTAGACTTCAGTCTAGTTAATAAATCAATAAACAGATTAGTTCATAGAATAGTACTCAGTCTAGACATTAGTCTAGTCCTTTGACTAGTTAATACATTACTCAATAGACTAGTTCATTCTGTAGCCAACATAATAGTCCATGGACTTTTATATAGTCCAGTAAAACCTTTACTTAATAGATTAATTCATAGAATAGTCCTCAGTCTAGTCATTAGTCCAGTCCATTGACTAGTTAATATATTATTAAATAGACTAGTTCATGTAATAGTCCACAGTTTAGTACATAGTCTAATAAAAATTTAGTTACCAGATCAGGTCACAGAGAAGTCCTCAATATAATCCATTGTCTAAATAGTTAACAGATTAGTCAATTTAGTCGACAGATCAGTTCATAGACTAGTCCTTAATCTAGCCCATTGACTGGTTAATAGATTAGTCTATAGAATATAGTTCATAGAATAGTATACAGTCTAGTCCTTGGACTTGTAAATAGTCTAGTAAAAAGTAACGCAAAAATAAACCAGTTTATACTATAGTCGATAGATAATTCTATAGACTAGTCCATGGAAAAGTCCTTAAGTTAATCAAGAGATTAGTCAATAGATTAGTTCATAGACTAGTCCATAAAATGGTACTCAGTCTAATTAAAAGATTAATCAATTGACTAGTTAATAGATCTGTTTAAAGACTACACTGAAAGAAAAACGCTTCGTAACCCCAATGAAACTTTTACGTTAACCTTGTCTTTTACGTTAATGCAATGAAAAGTTTCGTTAATGATACGAAATTTTACGTTTTATTTAGGAAAATTACGTAAATATAACGATTCAGGCCGAATTAGTATTTTTGTCATTTCGTCGTGTCATTGATGCTACAAAACTTTTTACGTTTATATTACGTAAAACTTTAACCTAAGATTTAATGTACAAATTGAATATCAAATGTGTCCCAAATAATTTGTTCATACAATAGTCTACAGTCTAGACCATAAACTAGTTAACAGATTAGGTCATAGACTAGTCATTAGTTTAGTCAAAATACTAGACCATAATCAATATATTAGTCAGTAGACTAGTCCATAGGCAAGTTCACTGACTAGTCAGCAGATCAGTTCATCCTCTGGTAAATAGTCCATGGAGTAGTCCATAGTCTTTTCAAAAGTCTATTCCTTAGACTAGCTTTTGGACCAGGCCCTAAACTGGTCAGTAGACTAGTCAATAATCAAATTCCTGGTTAATGGAGTATAAAAATTTTCCATAAAGAAAAAAAAAATTTCTAAAAATTTCAAGAATAGAAAACAAAAAAAGTACTTCCTTTCTTAATACGTTTAGGCCAAATATAAATGTTTTCTTGTTTATGTTTTATACAAATTTTCTTCTATTTGCTGCCCTGATTTCCTCTAAGAAATTTCCTCAAATAACAACAACAACAACTATAAAGTGATTTTAATGTATACATTAAAAAGATTTGTTTTTTCGTATAAAAACCAAAAACGAATTTCAAAGATACAAAATAGAATCTGCTGAAAACAAAGCAACAACACAAATTGCTTTAGAATTTATTTTTCAGCTGAAGTTAATAAGAATAATTATTGTTTATAGCAAATGTTTAAACACTTTATTATTAATATAGAAAATTTTCTTATGTTTTGTATAGTTTTTGTTATTTTTGTTTTCAGTAATTTAGAAAAGGAAGTTTATTTAAAGAAATAAACTCTTACGTTTAAATATAAGAGTTCATTTGTTTAACTATTTATCTTTTGAATGAAATATAAATGTATATGGCCAATAAAAAAACATATAATGAACTGTGTAAACACATTTAAATTCTATGAATTTTCTATAAAAGAAAAATTTAGCAAAAAATTGCAAAATCATTTTTCATTTGTTTTAACCATAAAAGAACATTTTTTTATAAATTTTTATGAATGGATAAGCTATAATTTATAACAGAAAAAATACACTTGCATGATATCCAAAAGTAAGTTTTAAATAAAAATATAAATCTATATTTGTCATTGAATTAATGATTTTTCATTATTAAACAAAAATGGCTGAAAATAAAATACAACGTAAAAAAACTCTTAAAAAGGGGGTTTATTTATTTCTTTAAATAGCTAAGTAGAATCAATGAATTGTATAGAGAACGTCATCATTGATCACACTTGCCTACTATACAGTCAATCCGTCAGCTATACATTCATTCACACATTCCTTTCAAAATTTATGACAAATGTCTACAAACGACACCACATTTGTGACATTAATTTTGAATATTTTTGTTTTTAGTTTTTTTTATTCCAAATATTTTAAATAGTTTTTTTTTGTTGTTGTTGTATTTTACCCTTATTAGAGATATGTTTTTTAGGATACCGGAAGTTGTTATTTGTTTTAATAGTGTTGTACTTTTTGTTATTAGTTTTTGGCTACATTTTGTTTTAGTTTTGTTTTTATTCATGTTTTTGGTTTTAATTTTTGTTGTATATCTCATCAGCCTTAAAAGATATTATGCATTGAATACGTGACTTTACCTGTTATAGTTTTGTATTGAAATATTTTCTAAGCCATTCCTTTTTGTCGTTTTTTTATTTTTGGTTATTTAAAAATGATAATTATCAAACTGTATTTCCGGTTTTAGATTGAATTAAAACAGAATTTTGTTTTAACAATATCTTCTTTTACAATATCTGTTATAGATTTTAAAGAAAGATTCTGTAATCCACCTTGAAATAGTATTTAAATTTTTTATCTAAAATTTATCATTAATTATAGCCTTCAGCTTCGTGAGAATTTCCAAAATACCATCGTATAAGGATCATATTCCAGATCCTTATAGATAGCGTAGTGTTTTAAGTGTTATCAATCTATCTATCTATCTATCTATCTATCTATCTATCTATCTATCTATCTATCTATCTATCTATCTATCTATCTATCTATCTATCTATCTATCTATCTATCTATCTATCTATCTATCTATCTATCTATCTATCTATCTATCTATCTATCTATCTATCTATCTATCTATCTATCTATCTATCTATCTATCTATCTATCTATCTATCTATCTATCTATCTATCTATCTATCTATCTATCTATCTATCTATCTATCTATCTATCTATCTATCTATCTATCTATCTATCTATCTATCTATCTATCTATCTATCTATCTATCTATCTATCTATCTATCTATCTATCTATCTATCTATCTATCTATCTATCTATCTATCTATCTATCTATCTATCTATCTATCTATCTATCTATCTATCTATCTATCTATCTATCTATCCTATCTATCTATCTATCTATCTATCTATCTATCTATCTATCTATCTATCTATCTATCTATCTATCTATCTATCTGTCTATCTATCTATCTATCTATCTATCTATCTATCTATCTATCTATCTATCTATCTATCTATCTATCTATCTGTCTATCTATCTATCTATCTATCTATCTATCTATCTATCTATCTATCTATCTATCTATCTATCTATCTATCTATCTATCTATCTATCTATCTATCTATCTATCTATCTATCTATCTATCTATCTATCTACATACTTGTTTCATTATATGTAATTTTATCATACACCAAGGAAAACCTTCAAATTTTCTCAAGAAAATGCCATAAATTTAAACAGAATTAACCAAATCTGCCTGCAAAGAATGTTTATGTTAAAAACATATAAATTTAGAAACCAATAAAATATTGAATTTAAGATACAAATCTACACTAAAGATTACTAGCAATACATCAATCATTAATAAAACTCACACCCGCTCGATCATCAAGCAATCGAACATACATATTCTGAAGAAATTCTAATCAAATATACAACATCGATCTCATAGCCGAAAAAAGCACAGAAACAGGCACAAGTTACAAGCTAAAGAAACATGTGTCTTCAAAATGTCATAAATTTTGTATTTGGCAAAAACTGTTGAAAAAATAAGTCGCACAAAAAAAAGAAATCAGAAAACTTAAAACAACAACAAAAAACAATAAATATTGTCCAGGGATTTATTCAGTTGTCGTTGTTGTCGACACCCATAAAATTTGAATACCAAAAAAAAAAAGACTGAAAGAAAAAACATAAAATTGACAAGAAAAACAAACTGCAACAACAATGTCTGTCAGTCAGCCCAAAAATATTTGTGTGATCTTTATAATGTTTTTCTTTTTAACTAGATTTAGTTTGTAAAAACATTTAAGACTTTTAGTAATAATGACAATGAAGAGGTGTTGGGGTGTAGGGTGTAAAAATTAATAATTCTTTAACAAACATCAAGACAAAATTGGCTTAAATATTACCACCCACAACATTTTATCATAAAATGCATTTACATAGAGTAGATTTTATTTGTTTAGCTGTTTAACTCTAGAATTTCTAACATAATTTATGACCGAACAAGAAAAACTTTGTAGTTCAGAAGAATAGTTAAATGAGTTTAAAATTTTCAAGAAAATTCTCTTTTTTTATTTAAAACTATTTTAAGTTGCAGAATTTTATTCTCATTTTCCTTTATAGACCCTGTATTAGAATACATATTAATTTTTTTGTTCAATTGTCTATGTTTGTATTATGAGTTAATGCTAACATTGTTGTTGTTTTTCTTAATGTCATGTCAGACCCAAGTCCGTCTTCTCTCATTTACAATCTTTCATCATCAATGGCTCGTTAGTAGTCTTAAATAATAACCAAACAACTAACAAATGAACTCCAACTCTGCAAAAAGCATATTATTAATGTTTATTGTTATTGTAGTTAATGTTATTATAGTTGTTGTTGGTGTTTGTTTATGCTGATATTCCATGTTTAAAAAATCTGTTGAGATAGAAAGAAACACTTGTTTATGAAGAATTCTTATGAACAACGTATATGTACTTTATTTTGAAGACCCTGCAAACGCTATATATCGTTAGTAATTTCTGAAATTGTATTCTTTGTAAATACATATTCTGAATAAAAACTTATATGTAAATAGATACTTATACATACATATATGTATGCATGTCCTTCTTCTCAGGTCCCTAGAAGGTGCGACCATTTGTTAGTTAATCAATCTATTATGTAGCTGTAAGAGATTTGATTGGACCAACTCAATTTAAGCAAAACAAATTGCCTTTTAGGGATCTTGTGAAAATTTTGTATTGCTTGCAGGGTCTCTAAGATTCGTCTTTGCCGATCTTGTCACTCTTGTTTTTCTCTTTAAAACAATGTACGACAATATAGAAATATTAAAATATGTATAAAAATAACATGAATATTTATCAGTTCCAAGGACAGACTGATTAGAATTGATAGTTTCTTTTTTTATTGTAATGTATGCATGCAAATATGCTTTTTTCTCTCATCTTTTTTTTCATAATAAGCATTTAGGCGGGAAAACAAACAACACAGAAATGAGCACGAACTAAGAAAACAAATATTAATATAACAAAAACAATACAATATGCATAATTAAGTAAGAAAAATACAGAAATTTTGGAAGTAAACATATTCCGAAAGGCGACTGATATATTTTTTTTGTTTTTTTGGGTAAAATTCACTTTGTATGCAGAAAACGCCACAAATACCCATTAACTCTCTCACACAGTAGCACCCAACTCATCCCAAAAACAAATAAACAAAACAAAGGGAAGAATAATGATTGAAACAGACATGGAAAATTTAATACTATAGTACTTTTTGTAAAACGTTATATGAAGTACTTTTACAATACACCTATCCCTCGTTTTGCACGATTTCGATTTAACACGATTTTTTTATTTCTCGTGTAAATCGAGGGATGAAAAATACCTCGTTTTGCACGATTTTTTTATTTAAATGAAAACAAGCTTTCGACACAATTTATTGTAAATAAATAACTAAAACAACATTTATTTACTGATATTTAACTATTTTATTAAAAATACAGATAATAAATATTATTCTGGCAACATTAATAATAGCATTAGAAAGGGAATTTCCCGTTTATGTACTTAAACAACATAAATACTAAAATTGTACAGGTTATTTAACAGTTTTTTAAAAATAACGATAATAATCAACGATGTTTAAAAGGGAATTCCTCGATTATGTAGGTACATATACTGAACTTGGTTGAATATAACTTATTTTTTTGCTTAACGGCCTATGTATTGATTTTTTGCTCATAATATTTTTGTATGTATATTTTTGGGTTTTCTCCAATTTGTATTGCATTTAATTTTTAAGTTTTATGAATTTTATAACTATTTTGGTTGTTAAATAAAATGGAATTGTTTATTTTTGTTTGCTTTGTTATGTTATTCACATTAAAACAAATAAAAGTATATTAAAAAAATACTATATATACCAGTTTTTGTAATTTTTTCGATTTACACGATTTTCCATACAAATTTTTTTGAATTCGTTTTACACGATTTTTTCGGGAACGTATCTATCGTGCAAATCGGGGGACAGGTGTATTATGAACTTTTCTAGTTCTAGTTTTCTAGACTAGTCATGGGTCAAACTAGTTCAAAGATATGTCAGTAGACTAGTTAAAAGAACTGTCAGTGGACTAGTTCAAAGATCTTTTAGTAGACTAGTTCAAAGAATTGTTAGTTGACTAGTTCAGAGAACTGTCAGTAGACTAGTTAAAAGAACTGTCAGTGGACTAGTTCAAAGATCTGTCAGTAGACTAGTTAAAAGAATTGTCTGTAGACTACTTCAGAGAACTGTAAGTAGGCTAGTTCCAAGTACTGTCAATAGACTACTTCATAGTCTAGTCAACGAACCATAGTATAGACCATCGTCTAGTCAAATAGCAGTTAATAGACTAGTTCATGGTCTAATCAATAGGCCACCAACTAATCAATATACTAGTTGATAATGAAACAGTCAATATACTAGTACATAGTATAATCTATAGACTAGTCCATCGACTTATCAATAGACTAGTTTAAAGAACAATCAAGAGAATAGTTCATAGTCAAGTCAACAGACTAGTCCATAGACTAGTTCATAGACTTGTCTATAGACTAGTACATAGACTAGTCCATAAATTAGTCAATTACAATCAACTAGTTAATGGTTAGCAATAAGTAGTCAATACACAGACTAGTCTATTCAATAGGGTAGTCTATAGACCAAGCAATAGATTAGCCCATATTTTTAGCCTATGGCCTTGTACATAGACTAGGTCATAGTCTGGCCCATATTTTAATCAAAAGACTTGTACATGGTCTAGTTCATATCCTTTTTCATAGTCTAGTTCATAGGCTAGTTTATTCAATCAAGTAGTCCATAGACCATTCAATAGACTAGTCCATATTTTAGTCAATGGCCTTGTACATATACTATTTCATAGTCTGGCCCATATTTTAGTCAAAAAACTTGTACATAGTCATAGCCTCTTGCATAGTCTAGTTTATAGACCAGTTCATAGTCTAGTTCATAGACTAGTCTATTCAATCAAGTAGTCCATACACAAATCAATAGACTAGTCCATATTTTAGTCAATGACCTTGTACATAGACTAATTCATAGTCTGGTTCATAGTCTAGTACACAGACTATTCGAAAGACTAGACGAACGATTATAATAGACTAGTAATGGTGTGGTCCATAAACAAATCTACACCATAAACTGACCTATAGTCTAGGTATTACACTAAGTCCTAGTTTTATTTAAAAATTTCAATTATCCATGCCTGAATTGAATGGACATTAATATTCGTTCGTAATTATGGTATTCATCGTACTGTGTGTCGTGTACGTGTTGCCCAATATTTCAGAGAATTATGCCGACCGTTCGGACCTGTTTTATTATTATCTGTTCTGATTGCATTTCTGTTGTTGTTGTTGTTTTTCGTAATATTCGTTCTCAATAATTTTTCACGAATTACTTATTTTTTTTTTGGTATTGATAGTTGTTGTTATTTTTGTTTTAAAAACTGATTGATGGCACTCGTCTTGCAACTGTTATTTTGGATTACAAGTGTTGCTAACATTGTGATTACTTTAAAGCTCATAAATATTATCAAGTATTTGAAAATACTTGTTTTAAATAACAAGTCAAGTTCGATAATAAAATAATTTCAACCAAAATTTATGTATTTCTTAGAAAAAGATTAGAATTATTTTCACAAAAAATGGGGAATAATAAAAAAATTCTAAAAATTCTTTTGAATTATTCTTCGGCTCATTTTTCTTTTGATATCAAGAAACTGTCAATGAAATTTTTTTTAACTGGAAATGTAACAAATTTTTTTCTTTTGAACCGATTTCTTTAAACCGATTATTCCAAATTCAAACTTCTTAATGTTTACCTAACTTGCACTACTCTACTGCACTATTCAGATGTACATTATAACTTGAATTGTATATTTATTTATTTTATTTACCATAACGAAACCATATTTGTATTAATGTTTGGAATTTCAAATGTAATTTCATGTTTTCTTTAACGTATAAAACGTGATCTTTATAAAGAAAAAAAAATATACAAAAAATAGAATTGTGTTCCCAATGGACAAAATAAATCGTAATCATGATCGTAACGAATAAGTGCTACTGCAAACACTCACATACTATGTATTTGTAAAGGCCTTTTACTAATATGCTTAAGGAATATTTAATTATACTCAAAGCATAGAGACAAAAAAAGGGATTTCATAATAAGCCTAACTCTTCTCTCCTCTTCACATCTTTTACTTACCTTGATCTAATCTACGTTCCATGCGTCGCCATTGTCGCATATGATGTACTAGAATACAAGCGGCTACAATGAAAAATAAAAGACATGCCAAAACAGCCAAGAAGAGTGCAGCCGTTTGCCAATCCATTGGATCGGCCTCATCCTGTAGCTGTTGCAATTGTTCGGCGGTTAACTGGTGGTGGTCTAAGCCATAATCTAAACCATCAAACTTTCGTCGCTGTGAAGAAAAAAGGAAAACAAATAAATTAATGTTAAGAAATGCCAAAAAATAATGTTTTTTTGTTTTTGTAGATTTTGAAATTTATTAGGGTGGTACAAAATCTTATTCGCAAGAAACTATAATGTTTAATTCAGCCAGAAGAAACACAGTTTAACAGGTTTTTATTGCTATTCACCTAGCTGAATTTGAAAAAAAAAAACATATTTCAGCTAGTAAAAATCTAATTCAGCGGGTTAAATTAAGTTTGCTGCTTTTGTATAAATTTATAATGCAGTTAGCAAAAACCTAATTCAGCTAACTAAATTAACTTGAAAGTAAGTGTCAGCTATATTTTATTAATAATATAGTAATTTAACTGATTATAAAAGGTATTCAGTTAGCTGAATCTTTAATATTTTGTAATTTTCTGAAAATGTTGCAACATTTTTTATTAATTTTAAAGGTCTTCAGCATAATTTGAAATTCAGCTATTTAAAACCTAATTCAGCGCGGTAAATTGTTAAAAAATAAAAAATGTTTGTAGTACATACTAAATAATAAAAAAATTCTGCTGGTTGTTACTACTATTCAGCTAGCTGAATTTATAAATTTTTTTAATTTTCTTAAAATTCAGCAAATATATTTTTTATTTTTAAACAAATATTTGCAATTCAGCTATTAAAAACATAATTCAGCTCTCAACAAACTTTTATAGTTTTTCAGCTAGCTCAATCTATAAAATTTTGTAATTTTCTTAAAATTCAGCAAAGATATTTATTATTTTTAAACAAATATTTGCAATTCAGCTGTTGAAAGCAAAATTCAGCTCACTAAATTAACTAAATTAACTAAATTAACTAAACAAACTTTTAGAGTTATTCAGCTAGCTCAATCTATAAAATTTTTTAATTTTCTTAAAATTCAACAAAGATATTTGCAATTCAGCTATTAAAAACGTAATTTAGCTCACTAAATTAACTCTAAACTAACTTTTTCTTTTATTAGTTCTAAAATATAATAATTCAGCTTAATATAATTGGTATTCAGCAAGTTGAATTTATATAATTTTACATTTTATTTAATTTAGCAAACACATTTCTTAATATTAAACAAATAATACAATTCAGCTGCTAAAGTAATAATTCAGATAACTAAATTAAGTTTTCTTTGTTATTAGTTCTAAAATATAACAATTCAGCTTAATATAATAGGTATTCAGAAAGCAAAATCTATAAAATTTTCCTAAAATTCAGCAAAAATATTTCATAATTTTAAACAAATAATGTAATTCGGCTTCAAAAACATAATATTCATTTATATTTCTTATTTGAAATAATATTTGCAATTCAGCTATTTAAGAGTCTTATTCAGCAAGCTGAATTGCCTTAAACATAAAATACTGTAATGTATACTAATTATAAACTTAGAATCTTAGCTGAATTATAATATAACTTTGCTAAATTGCAAAGATTTATTAGCTCAATTCTGTTAAAATGAAATGTTTGAGGTATTTTCTTAATAAATCACCAATTCAACTGAGTACTCCACTTATTATTTTGATAAAATTTATATTTATCATAAAAATAGCAGATTATAACCATAGTTTTGAGCTGAATAGCAAAATAATGATGCTATTGTAACAATATTAGTTTAAAAATGGCCAAAAAGGTAATATTAAAGTTTGCTGAATTAGATTTTTTTGTTAATAAATTACAAATCTTGTAATTAATCTTTAGCTGTTAATCATGTCATCAAATCAACTCACCTCCTTCCAATTGGGCTCTGTCTTCGACAAAACGACCCAATCAATTTTCAAATCATATATTGAGCCACACACAGTGTCTCGATGCATTTGACATGGCCTCAATGGTATCATATCGCCCTGGCACACAGTGCAGGGTATACATTTATCCTTGTACGGATCCCACCAACTTTGCGATTCACATAGGGAGGCAGAACATAAGGAACATGTCGTTGTTAATATTAAAAGTGTAACACAAGCCGCTGTTGATGGTCGCAGACAGCCGCCCCACCAACACCACGACCTCCTCCTGGTCATCGTGTCCAAAGGCATATTTGTATTTGCAACGCTGGTATTTTGTGTATATACAGATTTAGATTTCTTAACATTATTATTGCTATTTTTATTATTACAACTAGTTTTGTAACTGGTATACACCTCTTCTACCTCCTCCCGATATTTCGTAGACGTCTCCTTTCCCTCCTCTTCTTGATCCTGAGTACTGCATTGGTTAGAGGATTCTAGTCTACTTTGGATCGAACATGGTTCATTTGTGTTTGTTGTCTCGAATTGTGTTCGGCTTGAGGAGTTGTTGTTAACGAGAGGTGTTATTTTAAGATTTGTTAAATGCGCGGGTGTGTAGCTGTTGTTCATCGTTTGTTTGTTGTTGTTGTTGTTTTGTTAGATGTCGTCGTTAAATTTCGTTTCGGCATTAACTGTAATAAAAACAAAAAAAAATAACTTTATTTTACAATTTTCCCACGTTATCTTGTTGAATAAGTGTTCAAGTATTTCTACTTTTTTATTTCAAATTAGAATTTAGAAATTATTTTTTTTTAATTTTTTTGTACTAAACACGCACGATTTCTCTCCCTTTTGTTTTAATGGTTTCTAGTAATTTTCAACTTTAACGTATTTCCCTGTAAATGGGTGCCTGCATTTTAAAATAAATTTAATTCTTAAATGTGTACTTGGACTCCATAAATAAATGGGAAAATATGGAACTGTTTAACTGAATAAATATGTAAATTGTTATGTTTTTATGCGAAACCATTGCCGCCAGCCAGCATTTGATTTACAGTTAAGTTGTAAAGTGAAGTTTTTTCCCAGTTAAAGTTTTAGTTCCCATCGACTTAGTTTAGTTGTAGAGACAGTTTGTGTGAAAAGTGTAATAATATATAAACAAATTTAAAATATCAGGGTGCTGTTTTAACCTTCAGAATATTTTACGTTTAATGAAAAATTGGATCTTCTAAAATTTTCTATAAAAAGAGAATTTTTCTCGAAAATTTTCTATAAAAAGAGAAATCTTCTCAAATGTTTAAATAAAAAGAGAATTTTTGGAAAATTTTCTATAAAAAGAGAATTTTTCTCTAAAATTTTCTATAAAAAGAAAATTTTTTCTAAAATTTTCTATAAAAAGAAAATTTTTTCTAAAATTTTCTATAAAAAGAGACTAGACTATAGACAAGACTATAGACTAGAATATAGACTAGACTATAGACTAGACTATAGACTAGACTATAGACTAGACTATAGACTAGACTATAGACTAGACTATAGACTAGACTATAGACTAGACTATAGACTAGACTAGACTAGACTAGACTATAGACTAGACTACTAGACTAGACTAGACTATAGACTAGACTATAGACTAGACTATAGACTAGACTATAGACTAGACTATAGACTAGACTATAGACTAGACTATAGACTAGACTATAGACTAGACTATAGACTAGACTATAGACTAGACTATAGACTAGACTATAGACTAGACTATAGACTAGACTATAGACTAGACTATAGACTAGACTATAGACTAGACTATAGACTAGACTATAGACTAGACTATAGACTAGACTATAGACTAGACTATAGACTAGACTATAGACTAGACTATAGACTAGACTATAGACTAGACTATAGACTAGACTATAGACTAGACTATAGACTAGACTATAGACTAGACTATAGACTAGACTATAGACTAGACTATAGACTAGACTATAGACTAGACTATAGACTAGACTATAGACTAGACTATAGACTAGACTATAGACTAGACTATAGACTAGACTATAGACTAGACTATAGACTAGACTATAGACTAGACTATAGACTAGACTATAGACTAGACTATAGACTAGACTATAGACTAGACTAGACTAGACTAGACTAGACTAGACTAGACTAGAAGACTAGACTAGACTAGACTAGACTAGACTAGACTAGACTAGACTAGACTAGACTATAGACTAGACTATAGACTAGACTATAGACTAGACTATAGACTAGACTATAGACTAGACTATAGACTAGACTATAGACTAGACTATAGACTAGACTATAGACTATACTATAGACTAGACTATAGACTAGACTATAGACTAGACTATAGACTAGACTATAGACTAGACTATAGACTAGACTATAGACTAGACTATAGACTAGACTATAGACTAGACTATAGACTAGACTATAGACTAGACTATAGACTAGACTATAGACTAGACTATAGACTAGACTATAGACTAGACTATAGACTAGACTATAGACTAGACTATAGACTAGACTATAGACTAGACTATAGACTAGACTATAGACTAGACTATAGGACCTAGACTATAGACTAGACTATAGACTAGACTATAGATGACTAGACTATAGACTAGACTATAGGACTAGACTATAGACTTAAGACTATATACTAGACTTAGACTATACTATAGACTAGACTATAGAACTATACTATAGACTATACCATCGACATAGACTATGACTATACTATATCCTATACTTAATACTATATCTATAATCTAACTACTCCTACGAATACTCACATTCTATACTATATGCTACTATGACTAGACTAAAGGCTAAACTATATTGACTTATAGACTAGACCCATAGATTGTCGAAAATTTTCTATAAAGTGCATAATATTTTTCTGAAAAAATTTTCCTATAGAAAAAGAGAAATTTTTCTTCGAAAATTTTATATAAAAGAAGAAATTGTTCCTCGAAAAATTTTCTATAAAAGATAATTTTTCTCGAAAATTTTCTGTAAAAAGAGAATTTTCTCTAAAAAATTTCTATAAAAAGAGAGTTTCTCTCGAAAATTTTATTAAAAAAAATTTTTTCTCGAAAATTTTGTATAAAAATATAATTTTCTCGAAAATTTTCTATAAAAAGAGTGTTTTCTCGAAAATAAAAGAGAATTTTCTCAAATATTTTCATTAAAGAAGTGTTTTCTCTAAAATTTTCTATAAAAGAAGATTTTTTATATACATATGTATGTATTTTGTAGGAAAAAATAGTTTTCAAAAATTGTGATTTTATAGTGAATTAAAATTTTATTAAAACTTTTTAATATTCTTAACATTTAACATTTTCTAACAAGCAATAAATTAGAGGATATGGTAATACTTTATTTGGATTTAGTAACATAAAAGGAGCGATTTTTTTTATTGGCGCTTTAATTTTTTTCGGAATTTATAGACATTTTTGGCAAATCCAAAACCACATGTTCGAAACACTTTAAATGTTGTACATTAACAATAGAAAAGCCATTAAAAAAATCATATTTTTTTTTTTTTTGTAATAAACATTTTTAATTGTTTAATCATGCTTTAACAACATAAATACTTGAAATCTTAATAAGTTTTAGTAAATTTTAATAAAATTTTTATTAAATTAAACAAAAACAAAAAATCTAAGTATTGCTTCACCATATTTGAAAATCTAAGCAAAAAAATACAAAAAAACTAAAATATGGTCATAGAAATCATAAATAAAGAGAGAGCAGCAAAAAAACAAAAAAAAAAACAGCACGCATATTAAAAAAAATTAAAGCTAAAACAACAAAAAATCATACGAAAAAAAGTATATAAAACAACAGGAAGGAATATTTAATTAAAATCAACCAACCAACTGGCAACAAACACACAAACAAATATCAGCAACATATAAACGCGCGGAGCGGCCCGCGATCAGCGACCACCGACACCGAGTTTTCAAAAAAAGAATAATGATACTAATAAATACAACATGGTTTTTTTACTACTTGCTTTTACTATATGTACCAGATATCGTACATATTTATTATTTTATTAGATATTTAACTGCAATATGTTTAAACTGATACTAAATAAATTGTATAAAATTTCAAATAAATATTTAAAATTGTAGGTAGTCACTCTAACTAAAACTGACTGATCAACCGACCACAAACTAACTGACTGACTACATCATCATCATAATCATCATCAACCATCCTACTATCTGGTAAAATGAAAATTTAACCCACGAAATACATAAATACTCGCACTATAAATTAGCAAACAGAAAAATACAACAAAAAAAAACTTAATTTTTTTACAGTATTTTTGCGTAATGCGGTTTTACGTTAGACACAACTTTTTCACTCGTTGCCGTTTACCATGACATACCCCAACAAAAGTCATGTTAGTTTTCTTTAACGTTTCCCTAGTTTTTTTTCGTATTTTTTATATATTTTGTTCTTCCTCTACTTTACATTTATGGATTATAAATTTTAAATCGCTAAAGTGTCGAACGCCAATCAATTGACAAAAAAAAAAAACATTAAATAAAAATAGAAACTGAAAAAAACCCATTTGCCATAAATATTGTTTTAAACATAAACTTTTCTATGCACTTGTTGCACTCCCCACTCCATTGCTTACTTTAAGCTATTAAAGTGTGCGTTTAAGTGCCAATGAACTGAACTGGGTTTTGCGTTTCCCAAATGCATTAAAGCCTTACTTTGTTGTTGTTGTTCTTTTTTTTGGTGTCTATGATACAGTAAAGAAAATAATTAAACGGGAAGCTTTAGTTTTTTCACATTAAACTTCGGACTTTTAAGCGAAAATTATATCTGAAAATTATCTATATATAGGGATTTTTCACAAAAATTTTTCGTAAGTAGTGAGGTAAAGGGAGAATTCAAGAAAATTTTACAACAAACACTTTCTCAGAAAGGTCGAAAATTTTCTATAAAAAGAGAATTTTTTCGAAAATTTTCTATAAAAAAGAGAATTTTTTCGAAAATTTTCTATAAAAAAGAGAATTTTTTCGAAAATTTTCTATAAAAAAGAGAATTTTCTTGAAAATTTTCTATAAAAAAGAGAATTTTCTCGAAAATTTTCTATAAAAAAGAGAATTTTCTCGAAAATTTTTTATAAAAAAGAGAATTTTCTCGATAATTTTCTATAAAAAAGAGAATTTTCTCGAAAATTTTCTATAAAAAAGAGAATTTTCTCGATAATTTTCTATAAAAAAGAGAATTTTCTCGAAAATTTTCTATAAAAAAGAGAATTTTCTCGAAAATTTTCTATAAAAAAGAGAATTTTCTCGAAAATTTTCTATAAAAAAGAGAATTTTCTCGAAAATTTTCTATAAAAAAGAGAATTTTCTCGAAAATTTTCTATAAAAAAGAGAATTTTCTCGAAAATTTTCTATAAAAAAGAGAATTTTCTCGAAAATTTTCTATAAAAAAAATAATTTTCTCGAAAATTTTCTATTAAAAAGAGAATTTTCTCGAAAATTTTCTATAAAAAAGATAAATTTTCTCGAAAATTTTCTATAAAAAAGAGAATTTTCTCGATTATTTTCTATAAAAAAGAGAATTTTCTCGATTATTTTCTATAAAAAAAGACAATTTTCTCGATTATTTTCTATAAAAAAAGACAATTTTCTGGATTATTTTCTATAAAAAAGAGAATTTTCTCGAACATTTTCTATAACAAAGTGAATTTTCTCGATTATTTTCTATAAAAAAGAGAATTTTCTCGATTATCTTCTATAAAAAAGAGAATTTTCTCGAAAATTTTCTATATAAAAGAGAATTTTCTCTAAAATTTTTTATAATTTCTCTAAAATTTTCTATAAAAAAGGGAATTTTCTCGAAAAATTTCTTACAAAGAAAAGAGAATTTTCTCGAAAATTTTCCATAAAAAGATAATTATCTCGAAAATTTTCTATAAAAAGATAATTTTCTCCGAAAATTTTCTATAAAAATATAAATTTTCTCGAAAATTTTCTATAAAAAGAAAATGTTATCCTAAATTTTCTACAAAAAAGCGAGTATAAAGATTTTTTTAATTTATCAACTATAATTTTTTATTATTTTCCTAATGTACTTATAATTATTTTCACTATTATTGCACTTCCATATCACATTGCACGCATGAAAAAAAAGAACAAGAATCAGCCCTACAAATTACTTGACTTCTGACTTTCTGACGAGGGCTTCATATCAAATTTTATGCACGCGGTCGTTCGGTCGTTAGATCGGTCGATTGTTCAATTTGTTTTTTTTTCTATTTTTTGTAATATTTCGTTTATATTTTTTTTCATTCATTCAAATTTTTCAAACAACTAGTTAGACAGTTTAGCTCCGCCATTCGATCTTATGTATGATTTTTTTACGCATTTACACTATTATTGTTATTTCTATGGATATGTTTGTTTGTATGTATGTAAATAATGTATAGATATTTGTTCATACATACATACAGTATGTATGGATTTATGTTGTTTTTTCCTGTTTGATTTTGATGAGCTCTTCCACCATCAATACTTTTAGTTTTGTTGTACATGTTTTATTTTTTTAGAATTTTTTTTTTGTTTTATTTTCAACATAAATTGTGCGTTTGTATATGTGGCAATTTGTTTTTCATATTTTTTTTTTTTTGTTTTTTATTCATAATTAATTCCAATCGGAAATAGTTTTTAATGGCGGATTTACATTAAAACCAAAAAACAAACATTTATTTAACTTCATTATGAACAGCACAAGTTTAAAGTACTTGTTGTGTTTTCGTAGAGGTACCTTTACGCTTTTTTTTTTTTTTTTTGCTTTATTTTCAAATTTACATAAAATTGAAATCTACATGTACATTATGTACATTTGATTTTTTACATGACAGTTGTGGAAAGACTTTTTTCAATTCAACCCAGTACCTATTTGGCTGGAGGTGTTCGTTTGGTTTGTTCGTTCGCTCAACAACAAATTTAATTTTCAAAAACACAATTGTTTAATGTTTCAAATTATTACTACTATTTTATTTTTATGTTTATTATTACAATAATAAAGAGTTGTTGTTTGTTGTTATTAGGGGTCTTATGAGATCATTGATCTTTTCTCTAGGTAAAGGTCAACTTTTGTCTATCGCTGTAGACAACTGTAGAGTATGACCTTTGTTAAATCACCCCAGTTTTCTTAAGCCTTTTAAATTTTTCTTTAATGAATATACAAAAGACATGAGTTATATGTGTGAGACATGAAGAAAATATCTTGTAGACTGGGGTTTTAAAGTGAAATAAAGAAAATTTTAATATTAAGACTGTTTTTACAAAAATTTCAATAACAATGGAGGAAATGTTAAGGTTTTATGTAATATATAGGGTTTATACTTAATATAGTCCACCTATTAGATTAGATCCCTTTATTATGTGATCATATTTTTATCGTTTTAAAATGCAATAACAGAAATAAGTAATACATGTAGAAAGTTTCAAAAGTGTGTATATAAAAGTTAAAAATATAAGACTCAAAATATAAGAGCTCAAAAAACATATGAACAGACCACTGTTGCCAACTTTTTTCCCAAAAATATAGCTAAAGTCGACTGAAAAATAGCTAGAAAATAGCTAAATTCAAGACATTTTGAAAAATTTAGCGATAAATCGTCAAAATAATATTTATTATATGATTCTGAAAAGAAATAGCTAAAAAAGCTAGCTAAATTTTTCAGATTTTTTATATTATTCTAAAAAAAAAATCTATATACATACGTAGGAATGGGATAGTGATACAAACACATCTTATAACAAACACATAAGAGAATCTTTTTTTATGTTAAATATTTTCACTTTGGGTTAGGAAAAATGTCAAGTTGAGGTTAATTTCGATATGCGACCCTATACAGATTGCTTTAGAAATGTTGTAAAGATAAATTGAATTTCGAAATGCTGGCCTTTATGGATCGATCCTTTATTTTCGGCATAAGAGTATTATTTATTTTTCCATTACAATACAATTACAAATTATATTCTAACCTAATTTACCGACTAGCCTACCGGGGCACCCAAGATTATTATTATACACTCCTTTTGTGGGAAGTTTATCTGCAATATCGATATGCGGCCCTATACGCCTTAGAAATGTTGTAAATTTTTAGGACTTTACGGATCGATCCTTTCGTCACTTATTTCTAATGTTCACTTATTTTTAGAATTATGGTAAATTTTATTATCATATCACTCATTTACTAAAAGACTAGAATAATTAAATAATCGTTTTTTAATTGAGTACAACAAAATATACCCCTTTTAAAGTTGTTCGTATAACTTTACCTGTACGCACAAAAATTTGCTCCTAATTATGTTCTTCAGAACATTCAAAATAAGTATAATACACATAGCTAAAACTCAAATAATTTACATTGAATGCATATTTTTATATACATACATATATCTAAATATCGTCATTCATAGCAACTTTTAAGCGATATTATCAAAATATAAATGAATAAAAAATGCCTTAAAATCTAAAGAAAAATCGCTAGATTTCTCGCTAATAGCTAAATCATATTTTTCCCCGCAAAATGGGAATAAAAATCGCTAGATTTGACGAGAAAATAGCTAAATTGGCAACAGTGGAACAGACACACACTATATACGAGAACCTAAAAACGAAATGCCCTCAAATGCAAACAAAATTTTTCATAGAACCCAACCAACATGAAGAATTTTTAATTTTTTTAAATCATAAAAAATTTATAATTTGCTAATTTTCAAGAAATTTTTTCTATAAAAAGAGGATTTTTAGGATTTTTTTCTCAAAAACAGAATAGACATTTTCTATTAAGAAAACGTTTTTACAAAAACTTTCTCTGACGAAATTCACAAAAATTTATCGAAATTAAAAAAAAAAGGTTTTCAAAAATTTTTTATAAAAGAAAATTTTTTCTTAGAATTTTCTATGAAAAGAGAATCATCTCGAAAACTTTCTATAAAAAGAATATAAAGAGAATTTTCTCTAAAACTTCTATAAAAAAATTCTCTAAAATTTCCTATAAAAGAGAATTTTCTATAAAAAGGGAATTTTGTTGAAAATTCTCAAAAAAATATAATTTTCTGAACAAATTTTCATAAAGAGAAAATTTTCTCTGAAAAGAGAATATTTTCGAAAATTTTCTATAAAAAGAGAATTTTTTATAAAATTTTCTATAAAAAGATAATTCTTTCAAAAAATTTCTATAAAAAAAGAGAATTTTCTATGAAAAGAGAATATTCTCGAAAAATTTCTATAAAAAAGAATTTTCTCTGAAAATTTTCTATCAAAAGAGATTTTTCTCGAAAATTTTCTATAAAAAGAGATTTTTCTTTAAAATTTTCTATAAAAAGAGATTTTTCTCTAAAATGTTTCTATAAAAAGAGAATTTTGTCGAAAATTTTCTATAAAAAAAGAGAATTTTATCTGAAAATTTTCTATAAAAAGATAATTTTGTTCAAAATTTTCTATAAAAAGAGATTTTTCTCTAAATTTTTCCATAAAGAGATAATTTTCTAGAATAATGTTCTCCAAAAAGAGAATATTCTCGAAAATTTTTTATAAAAAGGGAATTTTCTCTAAAAATGTCTATAAAAAGAGAATTTTCTCTAAAGTTTTCTATAAGAAGAGAATTTTCTCTAAAGTTTTCTATAAAAAGAGAATTTTGTTGAAAATTTTCTATAAAAAGAGATTTTTCTCTAAAATTTTTCTCTGAGAATTTTCTCTAAAGTTTTCTATAAAAAGAGAATTTTCTCTAAAGTTTTCTATAAGAAGAGAATTTAATAAAAAGAGATTTTTTTTTAAAATTTTGTATAAGAAATTTTCTATAAGAAATTTTTCCATAAATATAGTTTTTTCGAAAATTTTCTAAAAAACATAAGTTTTTAAAAAAATTTCCATATGGAGATAATTTTCTCGAAAAATTTCTCTAAAAAGAGAATATTTTTATATTTTGAGACATTTCTCTTTTTATAGAATGTTGACGGGAAATTTCTTTTTATAGAACATTCTCTAAAATATTACCTTTTCTATTACCTGTTCTATAAAAAGAAAATTCTCGCCAAAATTCTATAAAAAGAGAAATGTCTCAAAATATAAAAATAAAAAGAGATTTCAGCGAAAATTTTCTATAAAAAGAGAATTTTATTTCATAATTGTCTAAAAGAATAATCTTGCAAATATTCTTTAAAAAAGATTTTTTTGAAAAGAGAATTTACCCAACATTTTCTATAAGAAGAAAATTTTCTCGGAAATATACTGTAAAAACCATAAAATTGTCCATAAAAGTTTGCTGGGAAATGTAGTATGCATGTAGTATGTACATTGTACAACCCCCCCAAAGTATGGATGTTGTCTTCGCCAATGTTTGTTTGCACATTCAATTAGCAAAATGTATGCAAAAAGAGAAAAAAACTAACAAAAAAGTATCCACACAAACATGATTTAAATTGCTGTCACTGCCAAATTGAAACAGTAATAAAAAAAGAAACAAAAAAATTATGTTGCTGATGCTGAACTGAACAACAAGATGTTGCTAAAAATGAGGGACAAACAAACAAACACACACATTGTCAATATAACAACAATGTGGAAAACAAAACACACAAAAAAAACATCTGTCTAACAACAAATATAAAAAACATAGAATTTGTACGAAAAAATAGCAATAAAAAAGTGAACAAAAAAATGCATTTTATGCACTTAAGTAGAGAAAAAGAAAATAGTTTGTTTTTAATGCATTTTCTTTATTTTTAAATAAGGAACAGACAAAACATTTTAAATGTCAGTAAAAATGTAAATAAACATGTTGTTGATGCTTTTTTAAATGTATACAAGAGTCTGTATGATTGTGAGTACATATTTTTACTTAGTAAGAAGAATGAGTGCAAAACTTTTATTTAAAATAGAGTTGAAAACAGATATGGAAAATTGAAAGTTGAAATAGATATTAAATTTATTTGCTAATTTCTTACTATTTTGTTTAAAAATCTTATTAGTTGTTAATGTTATTAAAATATATATTTAAAAGCTAATTTATTCAATTTATTAATAAAATGTCACAGTGCTTAACTGTCCAGCTCTGCCTTAAATTGTTTTTTTACTTTTAGACTTGTTATTTTTTCTTGTTCTTTTGATAATTTGAGAGGAATGACATTGAAAATTATTTTTTTTAATAATAAAGATATGCATTATTAAAAATTTCCATAAATAAAATATTTCTCGTAAATTTTCTATAAAAGAGAATTTTCTCAAAAATTTTCTATAAAAAGAGAAATTTCTACGAAAATTTTCTTTGAAAAGAGAATTTTCTCAGAAAATTTTCTATAAAAAGAGAATTTTCTCCGAAAATTGTCTATAAAAAGAGAATTTTCTCCGAAAATTGTCTATAAAAAGAGAATTTTCTCCGAAAATTTTCTATAAGAAGAGAATTTTCTCAGAAAATTTTCTATAAGAAGAGAATTTTCTCAGAAAATTTTCTATAAGAAGAGAATTTTCTCAGAAAATTTTCTATAAGAAGAGAATTTTCTCAGAAAATTTTCTATAAAAAGAGAACTTTCTCTGAAAATTTTTATAAAAAGAGAACTTTCTCTGAAAATTTTTATAAAAAGAGAATTTTCTCAGAAAATTGTCTATAAAAAGAGAATTTTCTCAGAAAATTTTCTATAAAAATATAATTTTCTCCAAAAATTTTCTATGAAAAGAGAATTTTCTCCGAAAATTTTCTATAAAAAGAGAATTTTCTCCGAAAATTTTCTATAAAAAGAGAATTTTCCCCGAAAATTTTCTATAAAAAGAGAATTTTCTCCGAAAATATTTTATAAAAAGAGAATTTTCTTTGAAAATTTTTTATAAAAAGAGATTTTCTCCGAAAATTTTTTATAAAAAGAAAATTTTCTCTTAAAATTTTCTATAAAAATATAATTTTTTTGAAAACTTTCTATAAAAAGAGAATTTTCTACAAAAATTTTCTATAAAAAGAGAATTTTCTTAAAAATTTTCTATAAAAAGAGAATTTTGTGGAAAATTTCCTATAAAAAGATAATTTTTTTGAAAATTTTCTATAAAAAGAGAAGTTTCTCGAAAATTTTTTAAAAAGATAATTTTCTCCAAAAATTTTCTATAAAAAAGAGAATTTTATCCAAAATTTTCTATAAAAGAGAATTTTCTCGAAAATATTCTATAAAAAAAGGATTTTCTCGAAATATTTTCTTCACACTTTTATTTACCAAAAATAACTTATTTCTAACAGTGTAAATCGAACAATTTTGTAATTCAATCAATCATTATTGAAAGCTCTATTAAACAAAAATGTAATTAAACGGAAGTGCTTTAATTAAAAAAAAAAAAAACAATTACATACATTAACATTAATCAAACGTGTTTTCTTACGGTGTATCCTCCCTGGCAATTAAATGGTTGTAAATAAATATTTAATTTAACACATTACTTTGATTTACACTAGTAAAAAAATAAGAAAATACATATTTATTAAAATAAATTATTCTACAAGCACAAAATGATTTATTATCATTTGCCAGTATCGTTTTCTTTTTTTTATTTTGCAAAATAACTTAATACGTGTTGGTATTGATAAATTATAAACAATTTAATTAAAATGTTTAAACAAATAAGTTATAATAATAAATTTTGTTGTTGCTGCTATTGCTACTGTTCTTAAACGACAAAAATTCAAATTTTTTGAATTTAAATCGAAAGAAATAATAAATAAATAATATTAATATTGTTTAGCGAGTTATGGGCCGGCCCACCTTATGTGGGTGATTGGAATTTCAAAAAGAGAAAAAAATTTAATTAACCTCATAAAATATACAAATTATATTAAAACGTATTTGCTAAATATTTATGACCATTTTATACACAAATATTTAAACGCAAATTATTAATGTTAATTGTCTGTTACTGAAATGTTTAAGAGAATTTTTTGGTATTTCTGTGGAATATTATGGACTGAAGTCCATAGGTTATATAAGACAAATGGTAAACACTTAATTTATGTTGTTGTTTTTGCCAAATTTTCTCAGAAATTTCAATTTTGCAGCAGCAGCCATGATTTAAACTTTTTCCAAAAAAAGTACTTTTCAGGTTTTTATCTATCTATTGACTAATTTATGGACTAATCTATTGACTAAGCTATAGATTAGTCTATTAAGTAGCCTATTGACAAGTATATTGAATATTCTATTTACTAGTCTAAATTAGTCTATGGCTAGTGTACTGATTGTTCTATTGACTAGTCTACTAGTCTTTTGACTAGTCTAATGACTATTCTAGACAATTACAATACTATTGACTACATTATTGACTAGTCAATTAGTGAGTTGATTAGTATATTGACTGGTCCATTGAATAGTCTACTGATTAGTCTTTTGAGTAGTCTATTGACTAGTATATTGATTCGTCTGTTGACTAGTCTACTACTACTTACTAATCTTTTGACTAGTCTAATGACAAGTTTATTGACTGGTGCATTGATTAGTCTATTGTTTACTGATTAGTCTTCTGACTAGTCTAATGACCAGACTATTGACTAGTCAATTGACTAGTCTGCTGATTAGTCTTTTGAGTAGTCTAATAACAAGTCTATTGACAAGTGTATTGATTAGACTGTTGAATAGTCTACATATTAAACTCTTGACTAGTCAAATTAAAGGTCTATTGACTGGTTTCTTGATTAGTCTATTGTGTACTGATTAATCTTTTGACTAGTCTACTGACTAGTCTATTGACTAGTCTAATAACTATTCTATTGACTAGTCTAAAATCAATGACTAGTCTATGGACTAGTCTTTTGACTAATCTAATGACTAGTCTATTGATTAGTTCAATGACCATACTAAGTATTAACTGGTTTATTGATTACTCTATTAACTATTCTATTGACTAGTGCATTGCTTAGTCTATGGACTAGTCCATTGACTAGTCTACTGAGTAGTCTTTTTGAGTAGTCTTATGACAAGTCTATTGACTAGTAGTATATTAACTAGTCTGTTAACTAGTCCATTTATTAGTATTTTGACTAGTCTAATGACAAGTCTATTGATTAGTCAATTAAAAATTCTATTGACTAGTATATTAACTAGTCTATTGACTAGTCTCTTAACTAGTCTATTGACTAGTCTATTGGCTTGTCTACTGTCAAAACTGTTACCTAGTCAATAGACTAGTCTGTTGATTAGTCTATGGACTAGTCTATTGAATAGTCAATAGATTGGTCTTTTGTCTGATCTATGGAATAATCTATTGACTATGAATTCGTCTAAAGACTAGGAGGTTTACTAGACCATGGATTAGTCTATTGAGTGGTCTATGGTCTAGTCTAAGTATGGATTAGCCTAGTCTGGTTACCATCTATCCCAAAATAACTACTGACTGAACTAGTTTAGTATCAATTATCTTTCCTCTAACATGGTGCTGTCCTTAAAAAAACAAATTGAGAGCTTTTTTAAAATCTGTTACAGAATAATAACAAAATCTTAACGAAACACTAGCCAAGGTGCGTACTTCTTCTACCAAAACAATTTGCACAAATTTCCCCCTCAATAGACACTGCGAGAAACACTTAAAAATCCATTGTTCACACCCTGTAAGTAATTTTCATTAAAATGTTTATACTAAAAAAATTTTAAACGAATGGGGTTTCTTCTGCGTATAAAGTAAAGTTAAGAAAAAAAATTCAATGTTTATAAATTTTCACAAAAAATTTTTGTTATTTTATTTATATACAGACATATTTAAAATTACTACTACTTTTGCTGCTGCTGTTGAATAAATACAATGGAAATCTACTAAAAACATCTGGGGCAAAAATAAAATTTAAAAACAAAACACAAACAAAAATCTGAAAATGAAAAAAACGAACTATTTTTGTTTAGAAATCTAAGGGTCTTCACTTTTTTCGCCTTGTGTTTCATTTCACAATTCCATCTAGATGATCTTGTAGCCAACAAAAAGATCAGGGGGAAGTTGCAGAAGATCTACATAAGCAAGTAATTTGAAGATCATAAGGAAATAAATGATGATTGCAAAGCTGACGAGATGGATTTTCAACGTCCAAGTAAGAAGAAAAACAAAAACACAAAATAATTGTACCTGTTGTTTGTTTAAGTGTAATTTCTTTTTTTGCTCTTTATCATTTTTATGACTTTATTTTCTAGATAATGATTGTGTGTACATTATAATTCCGGGTTTTAAAATTGTCCAAATGTGTAGTTTTTTTATTCCTCTTGATTTTTTCGCTTTTTTTTTCATTGCAGTCATAAAATATGTTTTTTCAAACATTGTTGTTGGTTTAAATTTAAACTTAGAAATGTTAGGGAGTTTTATTTTTAGACCTACAAACATTTATGTACCATCTTGTTGGTTGGAGGATGTATGTATGTATGTATGTATGTATGTATGTATGTATGTATGTATGTATGTATGTATGTATGTATGTATGTATGTATGTATGTATGTATGTATGTATGTATGTATGTATGTATGTATGTATGTATGTATGTATGGTGGAAGTGATGGTGTTGTCTGTTGCATTTGCAACATATAAACAATGTTTTTCAATGACTGGAAAATGAATTTGTTTTCTGTCATAAAATATACAGGGTGTAACAAATATACATTACTAAGAACTAGTACAGTGACTGGTTCTTTACGATAGGAATATATTTTGCTCCTAATCTGCGCGATTAAAACTAGAATTTGGCCTCAAAGATGTGTTATAGGATTTAGTTCTCTAAGAGCAAAGTGCGATCTTTTCTCCCACACTTAGGCGGGTTAAGAGCAATTGTCACAAACTCCTCCCGTTGTACAGTTTGGAATTATTTCGAATTGGCTTAAACGATCTAGTTTATATGAACAGTTAGGTGTTCAGAAGTTGTTCTATATCTGTCCCTGTTGTTGTTGTAGCTTTGACACGTGTAAAGTCGGTTTTGCTGAGTTGACTATACTTGGACGTTGTTTATTCCGGTGCGAAGAACCAATTGTCTTGGAACGTACACTCTGTCACTTTAATAAATGTTAACCCTAATGATCAGTCTGTTTCGAAAAACGTTAATGAACTAGTTCTTTGTTCTTTCATTAAGAGACAATTTGTGTGAAAAAGATCTTCATGGATCTAAGGAGGAAAGACTAACACTCCTAAACCAATCTGTAACAGATCTTTGAAGTAATATTAAGCGTTTTGATTCATACTAATGTGCTATTTATGTGGAAAGTACACAGAGGGTAAAGGAAATATACACGCCTGGTACCTAATTGACACCAAAGAGTTTATAATTTTTCAATAACATACGTTGTCAAAGTAATACATACATAACACTATGTAATGTTGACATACGTACGACATGTAATTTTGATGTAATGTTGACAACATTGCAACAATTCGTTGTCGAAATCTAAATTTTATACACATCCGTTGTCTAAATGTTAACAAACATGGTAAGCTGTGTATAAAATTTAGATTTCGACAACGAATTGTTGCAATGTTGTCAACATTACAAAGTGTTGTTGTCGTACGTATGTTTAAAATATATACATATGTTGCCAACTTTGCAACAATTCGTTGTCGAAATCTAAATTTTATACACATCCGTTATCTAAATGTTAACAAACGTGGTAAGCTGTGTATAAAATTTAGATTTCGACAACGAATTGGTGCAATGTTGTCAATATTACATAGTGTTGTCGTACGTATGTTTATACTTGGACAACGGATGGTATTGGAAAATTGTAAACAGTTTGGTGTCAATTTTGTACATTTCTTTCTTTTTCCCTCTGTGTAGTTTGTTTTGAATATCGAACTTAAAAGATTGTTAATGAAAGTAACACTTTTGCAAACCCATGTCTGAAGAGTTCATCAATTTAATGTCACATCAGTCTTTAAACAAAATCCTCTTCAAACTTTAACGTGCCAAAAACCGTTACGAAAATTAAATAAAATTGAAATAAGAACATTATCATGATTATCAGCGAAATATTTGATTTAAATAAACCATTATTTATAAAAAATATTTTCTTTTTTTTACACACACTCTCTCTTATTTACACATTGCCTTTAGAAAATTCTCTCAATTTTATATTTTTCATATTCATTTTCAGTTTAACAAACATCAGTCAGAGTCAGTCAATCAATCAACAAATCCATCATCATCATGATCATCATCTTCAAGAACGTCATTTCTCCACACACACACATTTTTTTCTGAGAAACTCAACAGAAATTATGTAAGTTTTTGTTGTTCTACTCAATATTTATTATTAAAATTTAAACGCTGATCGTCGGGAGTAGTAATATGCAAATATGTATGCAGGTTGTCTGTTTATAAAGAAAAATGTAAGAAATTTATAGTGGGAGTCTCCTCTCTCTCTCTCTCTTGCTAATAAATGAGGGAAAACAAGAGTATATAATTGTCGAAAAAAAGATCATTTGCAGTAGAGTGACAAAACATCACCCTAAAACAAATCATTATGAGGGTTTAGCTTGCAAAATTTATAAAAAATGAAATAAATAACAAATACCATCATCATTATCAGCAACATGAAGCTACAGCAAGATCATCAACAGAGACAGCAAGCAGCAACAACGTGAGCAGTTAAAAACTAAATTTATGATTATATGTATGTTGCAGAGTAAGTTGTTTAAATTTGTTCGTATTTTTTATTATTTTCCTTGTTATGTCTGTTTAAATATTTCCCTGACATCCATCCATCCATCTAGTTTTTCTATGTACTTTTTTTAACATTTATATTTAAATACTCATATATGTAGTACTTACATACATATATGTATATACATACATAGTACAATATGTGTACTCTGCATATGTTCGATATGTTTTCGGTATGAGGAATTATTTATTCTTGCACACAAATATTAGACTGGTACCAACCACAAAAAGAATTTGCAAAAAAGAAAAGGGTTTAAAATGACAATTGATGTCAATCATTACTTTGGCGAAAAGCCATATCGAGTATAATTGATTCGAAATCTATTTTCGATACAAACTTATTCGATCACGTATACCGCAATTTAGCGCCTGAAGTAAATATCCAAAAATATAAATTAGAAACGATTCACAGAAGTCAATTGATCACCTCTCAAAAGAGATCTCCTTTAAATAAAGTACATAATAAGATCAGAACCGATATCTATAACAAAAAAGCCTTCGAAAGTGTCAATTCCCTTCAATTTAGAACTTCTTCAGAATGGTATAAAATGGATTTTAAAAAACCTGTACCATAACACACACATCTGTGATCAAAATGTGTGTATTTTGTTAAGAAAATTATCGATTGATCGAACGAGGCCATTTAGTCCTGGGCCCAAATTACGGCATACGATATCGATCGAAATCTCAATAGAATCTAAATGGAGATTTCGATCTATATCGTATGCCATAATTTGGGCCCTATTTAGAGATTTGTTTTGGAAAGCTTAAAAGGAGTAAATTGAGACAGGTTATCTTCTCTTTTGGGCCTCAAAGAGCCAGTCACGTATGTGCCGGTTCACACAGGGAAACTTTTGGTTTTGTGTGTGAGAGTAAGAGAAAGAAATATTAACCATCTCTTTCTCTCACACATTAAAGCAAAAGTTTCCTAAAAAAAGTTTCCCTGTGTGAACCGGCACTAACTAGTTTTGTGTAGCGAGCGTTAGGGTCCCATGATCCCACATTTCTCTTCACAATTTTGTATCGGACTAATGCAACACGCTTTTGACTTAAACCATATATTTACATATGTATGTTCATTTGATTTAATACATATTTAACTTGTTTATATACATATGTATGTATATGTACTATTTATTTTATATAGATCTCTCTTTTCTTTCATATGTACGATCAACGCAGGAAAAAAATATTAAAATGTTTGAAAATGTTTTTGACATTTTGGGGTCTTTTAATGTTTACCACACATTTAAATTTTAAATAAATAAGAAAAACAAAAAATTAAATACATAATGCATAAAATAACGGTGCGTGACACAAAATATGCCGGTTTTAAATGATGAGAAACGAACATTTATTTATCTCACGAACAAGTTCAAACTCTTCGCATATAGAGAGCTCTTTTTTTGTTATTAACTAAAGAAGGGTTTTAATTTTGCTCCCTATTATCACTTTTTAAGAAGGGTGTTTTATAAATTGAGAGATTTCCCTTTAAAAGTAATATAAATGCTTGAAAGTAGCTTGATAAGTTGCTTTAGCAAAGAGATATTTTGTTAACTTGTTCGAACAATATTTTGAGCCATTAACAATTATTTACAGAATTTTCTAGTTCTTAAGTATTTGGACCTAAGAACAGGTGTCTGTTCGAAAAAAAAACAATAAATTTCAAATACTATAATCTAGAGAGAGAAATCTTCTACGCTCTATAACAGGACACTAGCCTAATGAACTCTCGAATATAGTTCGAATAAAATATTCTCTTTAATTGCCGAAGAATGCAAATATGATAAAAAACATTCAAGGAACATTTTAAATTGATTTCTCAAATCGTAAAAGGTTTGGATAAATATTCAGTCATAATATTTCAAAGATATCCGTCTTAAACGCTTTATTATTATTATCTTTATTTGTTTATTATATATATTTTTTTTAAAAAATTAACCAAAAAATTCACGATTTTAATTTCCAAAACAATTTATAACGTGACAATGAGTTAATCGAGCGTGATATTAATTTTTCAAAACAAGAAATTTTTTGTGTGTATTTGACATATTTGGGAAAATTAATGGCAAACTTTGTCGTTTGATGTTTAGATTTCAAAAAAAAAAAAAGTGAAACAATTTCGAGTTAATTTATGAGCAAATGATTATTACATCATATTTCTTACATACATATTTGTAATAATAAGTAACTTTTAAAAAAATAAGAAATCTAATATTAATATTTTATAAAAATGTTTACGAAATTTTAAATATATGGAAGGTTTTAACGTTATACTTTGGTTTTAACAATATTTTAAAGTGGTCTAAGCAGAGATGGAAAACGTTGTTGTAACAATGTAATTATTTTAAAATGTTTCTTACTTATTATTTAATTTCAATTATTTATGTTTTTCTATAGAAAAACTAAGTACACAGTTCTACTACAGACAAGTATAAAAGTTTTTTTCTTTTAAAAACAGGTCTGCAAAAATAACGGTTTTCCATTTTTCTAAGAAAAAACTTTGTATAACTTGTGTAAAACAGTTTTTTAATGGATAAATATGTGTATAACAGTTAAAAAAATTGTGTGTGTTAATTTATTCCTTAGAAAATTGCAATATAATAGTTTTTACCAAAGAAAAATATGTATATAACTGTTTTTTCTAAAGAAAAATTTATATATAACAGTTATTTATCGTAAAATGTGTGTATAGCAGTTGTATAACAGTTTTTTTTTAGTTCGCTATACATAAAACTAAGTTTTCTATAGATTGTGTTTAGATAACAGTGTTTTCTATAGAAAAAGTTTTCTATGAAAATTCTGTAAAACTGTGTATAACAGTTTTTTCTATAGATAGAGTAGTGTATAATAGTTTTTCTATAGAAAAAGTTATGCAAAACAGGGTTTTTATGTAGTGTTGTCTATAACAGATTTTTCCGTAGAAAAAAGTTTTGTATAATAGTTTTTTCTATAAAGGAAGTTGTGTATAACCGTTTTTTCTATAGGAAAAGTTGTGTATAACAGATTTTTCTATGAAAAAGTTGTGTATAAGAGTTTTTTTCTATAGAAAAAGTTGTGAATAACAGTTTTCTTTATAAAGTTGTGTATAACAGTTTTTTCCATAGAAAAAAGTTTTGTATAACAGTTTTTTCTATAGAGAAAGTTGTGTATAACAGTTTTTTCTATAGAAAAAGTTGTGTATAAGAGATTTTTCTATGAAAAAGTTGTGTATAGCAGTTTTTTTCTATAAAAAAGTTGTGTATAAGAGTTTTTTCTATAGAAAAAGTTTTGTATAACAGTTTTTTCTGCGAAAGAAGTTATGTATAACATTTTTTTCCACAGAAAAAAGTTTTGTATAACAGTTTTTTCTGCGAAAGAAGTTATGTATAACATTTTTTTCCACAGAAAAAAGTTTTGTATAACAGTTTTTGCAATAGAGAAAGTTGTGTATAACAGCTTTTTCTATAGAAAAAGTTGTGTATAACAGTTTTTTCTATAGAAAAAGTTGTGTATAACAGTTTTTTCTATAGAAAAAGTTGTGTATAACAGTTTTTTCTATAGAAAAAGTTGTGTATAACAGTTTTTTCTGTAGAATAATGTGTAACAGTTTTTCCATAGAAAAAAGTTTTGTATAAAAGTTTTTTTTCTATAGAGAAAGTTGTGTATAACAGGTTTTTCTATAGAAAAAGTTATTTTTAACAGTTTTTTCTGCAGAAAAAGTTGTGTTTTTTCTCTAGAAGAAGTTATGTATAACAGTTTTTCTATAGAAAAAATTGTGTGTAAAAGTTTTTTTCTATAGATTTTTGTAATATTTTTAAACTTCTCATTCCATTTGTGTCACAACAAACATTTAACTAATTGTTCTTATTTAAGTCCAATTCAATTTTTTTCCCCAACTTAATGTTCAACCGCCATAAATCAATCAATTAGCAATCGATAGATAAATTTGTTATAAATAAATTTTGTCACTTACTGTATAAGTGTGCTTGTTCTCTTTTTAATCTGTTCGCTTTTTAAGAATTTGTTATTGTTATTGTTGTTATTTTGTTTAAAATTTAGTTTTTTTATCTTCCGTTTTATACATGAAAATCAATCTTTTGGATTCACGTTGTACAGTGACACAGTCTGTATGTGTATTCGTGTGTGTGTGTGTGTGCAAGTATGTTCCAACAATAACAACAACATGATGGATGCTGTTATTGTTGTTGTATATTTTGCGACCTGCACTTGTAGATCACTGTTAATTTGTGTTGTATCTTTTTTTTGTTTGTTTGTTTAAATCTACAATCATATTTTTTCATGTTGTTGTTGTTTAATACCGTCGTCGTCATAATCGTCCCCGTCGGTCATTTGTTGTTGGGTTGAATTTGTTTGTTTAGTTGTGCGGCTGGATGGATGGATACTTTTTTTTATTGGATTTAATTTAATTTCGTTTAAAAAAGCTTGAGTTTCGGCATTTTACACACTACATACACATAGATAACATGTGCATGGCTAAGAACCCAGCAAACCTAAAAAGTTTAATGTAAAAAAAATTCCTAATTTAAATTTTTTCTTTAAATCTTTAAATATTTATTGTTCTTTTTTTTAAGAAATCAAAAACAACTTACATTTAAACCTAAATGTTTGCTGGGAAATCTTTAAGAAAATATTTTATTTTACTACTAACTAATCGTATTTAATAAAGCTATTTTACTTGCATACATTTTTTACTTTTGTTTTTACTCTCGTATATGAGCAGTTTTTTTTTACTTTTTGGATTTGTTTTACTTTCGTGTTTATCTCACATAAAAAAATCCCCTCATTGAGCATTAACAGTGAGAAGAATAGCAATAACATTATCATTATTATTAGTGATGACAACAACTACAACAACAATATTATTTAAATGAAAGTACAACAATGAGAGCATTATTAACAACCATCATCACCATCATAAGTATTTTTTTTATCCTACTCATGCATATTTTTTTATTAAAACAACAACATCATCATCATTCATAACTACTCTACATAAATTCATACCAACATAAATACATACATTCATAAGTATATTTAATCGTATGTACTTTATAAGTAAATCAGACATAATATTTACATACATACAGATTCGTACAGTGTTTTCGAAACAGTGCTGGTTTAAGGTTTAGATGCGGATTTTTTTTAAAGGGAAAAGTAAGTTCAAAGACCTGTTAAATAATGCCCGAAACGTATTCATCAACTTCCGGTTTTCTCTGGGTTAAGGAGCATGTTAAAGTGATGATTTTACTTCATATACAATATGTAAAGTGTTAAAATAAGATACAGTTCCTATCGCCAAACATTTTGTTTAATCTTCAAATTAGTTTTGGATTTATTTTTCATTAAAACTATTTAGTTGCAACTCTAAGTTTCAAAATATTTTCATCATTATTCCAAACAAACTTTAAGCTAAAGAAAAATGTTTTTATAACTGATTTTTATCTATAAAATGTTAGTATAACAGTTTTTTTTCTATAGAAACATTTCTGTGTAACAGTTTTTCTATAGAAAAATTTGTGCATAAAAGTTTTATCTGTAGAAAAATGTATATATAACAGTTTTTTCTATAGAACAATTTTTGTATAACAGCTTTTTCCATAGAAAATTTTGTGTAAAACTGTTCTTACTAAAGAAAAATTTGTGTATAACAGTTTCTTTAAGAAAAACATTTGTGTATAAAGGTTCTTTCTATAGAAAAATTTGTGCGTATGACAGTTTTTTCTATAACAAATTTTTCTATTGAAAAATATAACAGCTTTTTCCATAGAAAATTTTGTGTAAAACTGTTCTTACTAAAGAAAAATTTGTGTATAACAGTTTCTTTAAGAAAAACATTTGTGTATAAAGGTTTTTTCTATAGAAAAATTTGTGCGTATGACAGTTTTTTCTATAACAAATTTTTCTATTGAAAAATTTGTGTATAACAGTTTCTTCTATAGAAAAGTTTGTGTATAAAGGTTTTTTCTATAGAAAACTTGTGCATAATTGTTTTCTCTATAGCAAAAAATGTGTATAACAGTTTTTTCTATAGAAAATTTGTGTATAACAGTTTTCTCTATAGCAAAAAATGTGTATAACAGTTTTTTTTATAGAAAATTTGTGTATAACAGTTTCTTATACAGAAAAGTTTCTTGTATAAAGGTTTTTTCTATGGAAAATTTGTGCATAATAGTTTTTTCTGTAGCAAAAAATGCGTATAACAGTTTTGTCTATAGAAAATTTGTGTGTAACAGTTTCTTCTACAGAAACATTTGTGTATAAAGTTTTTTTCTATAGAAAAATTTGTGCATAACAGTTTTCTCTATGGCAAAAAATATGTATTACAATTTTTTTCTATAGAAAATTTGTGTATAACAGTTTTTTCTATAGAAAAATTTGTGTAAAACAGTCTTTTATATGGAAACATTTTTGTATAACAGTTTTTTTATAGAAAAGTTTGTATATAACAGTTTTTTCTATAGAAAAATTTGTATATAACAGTTTTTTCTATATAAAAATTTGTATATAACAGTTTTTTCTATTGAAAATTTAGTTTATAACAGTTTTTTCTATAGCAAAATTGGTTTATTACAGGGTTTTCTGTGGAAAAATTTGTGTACAACAACTATTTCTATAGAAAAGTTCCTTATTATAGAAAAATTTTAACGTAAAACTTGTTTCTATAGATTAAAGTTGTAGAACAATTTTTTCTGTAGAAAATTATTATTCAGAAACAATTTGAGTATAACAGTTTTTCTATTAAAATATAGAAGTTGATTACTATAGACAAATTTGTATTTAATAGTTGCTTTTATAGAAAAAGCTATTATAAATATTTTTATAGAAAACTATTAGTATAACAGTTTTTTCAAAAAAAAAAATGTGTAAATAATATGTATAACAGTTTTTTTAATTGTCATTATAACGTAGAGAATTGTGTATATGATTGTTATAATATAGAAGAATGTGATTGTAACTTGTATAACAGTTAACTATGTTTTTATAACAGTTTTTAAGAAGTTTTCATAAATACATGAGTTTTTCCGCAAAAAAATTATTGTTTTACGAAAAAATGAAGAAATCTTTAGAGGTTTACAAGGATTTAAACTATCAAGTGACAATTTAAGGTCTTTTCAAAGAAAAATCATTCTAAATAGAGTAATTAGAATTACAAAAAGCTGAAAATAATAAAGTTATGCATCTCTGAAAATAAACCAAAAATTTACGTTCTTTTTCAAATATTTAAAACTCAAATATTAAACGTATTTAGTATTAAATTGAAAAATTGTTTTACTTATAAAATGATTTAATTTGTATTAATTTAATACGATCGACATAACAATCTCAAGACAATTTTCTATTTACTTAGCTATAAATCGTTTAAATCGGCTTTATCAAAACAAATTCTACATTTTCGATTTAATAGTTTATCTAGAATTTTGGAAAAATTTTGTTTAGTCTATTTAAGCGTCAAATTGAGTTCATCTAACTTTAAAGATTAGATAAGAACTTTTATTTTCCAATAGTATGTTCTCTTAAACAAAGTCTAACCAAAGAAAAGTTAATAGGACAAATATGATTGATTATACTATTTCTAGTTAAATTATTTCGTTAAATCAACTGAAAAATTATAAAATTTACATACGTATGTAGAAAATCGATCGATCGATTACAAAGAAAACATGGGCTGTTTGAAATCTGTTTTCGATACCAAAGCTTATGCGATCACGTATGTATATATGCGATAATTTAGCTCCAGTTTAGGTTGCTACGATCAAATAATTAAATAGCTTTGATTGTGTCAAACAAGAAGAAAAGTTAACTGATGCAAACGAATCTATTGTTGGATAAATTTCATGTTAATAAGGTGCTTTTAAACATATAAATCAGACTGTGCTCTGTATACTACAGGGGTTATATATATATATATATTTACATGTACATATATAATGGACCGACATGTTAATGATCCAACAGAAAATGTGTAATTGTAACACAGATTTTTTAAATTTATTTTCATGTTTAACTGTTTTTATCCAATACACACAGATAAAACAATCAATCACTCACTCACACACACAGTTCCAAAACAAAAAACACACAGATTTTAAACACATACAACAATCAAACTAACGAATAAATAAAATCCTTTTATTACAAAAAGTAAAATAGATTTAAAAGTTAATCAACCATAAACACAGTTTTTTTTTTAAATATTTTGTTTTGAATTTTCCTTATTTTTTCATTATGTATTATTTTTCTACATTTTAAAAATCAGAAACAATAAAACATCTTTCATACTCATTCAATTCAGTTCTTTTTTTTTTTTTGCTCAATTCATTGTATTCAATTGGTTTTTTTTATGGCCATAAAATTTAATAAAATTTTTCATAAGAAAAAATCTATAAAATTCTTAAGAATCTTTTAAAATTTTTGAAAAAAAAAACTTAATCATCAATTTAAAAACTTTAAACTCTTTTTAGCAAATATGTACTTTAAAGTTTTTTTTAGAATTTAAAATACTAAAACACTTACGTTATTTAACAAATTTATTTTTGTTTATAAATTTAATTTTATTTTGTTTTTTTTTTTTTATTTAAATTTTTAACATATTTTGTTGTTTTTTTTTCACAAAATTTTATTTTCAATTTTGTTGTAGTATTTTTTTCACTTGGCTGTTTTATTTAGATTTTAAACATTTCTTAGTGTTTTTATTTTTATAAAATATTTTAAATATTTTAAATTTTGTTGCTGCTGCTGCCTTAATTTAAAATATTTCTTTTGTTTTTCACTTTAAATATTTACTTTTTCTATGTGTATAATCTCTCTCTAAATGCCAACTACTTGACTGTGTTTAATAAGTATTATATTTTTTTTATTTATTTTAAATTAATCATAATATATATTTTAATTTATATTTATTATATAATTAATTAGTTATTAATATTTCTTTTTTTATATTTTATAAATCATTTGTTTAAAATAATTTTTATACAGAAAAAAAATTAAAAATATTAATTAGAAAAAAACGCGTTCGCGCTTCATTTGTGTGTTAATTTATTTCGATATCTATTGTTTCGAGTTTGCAATGATACTGAAATGTTTTAAGGAAAATTTCAGTTGTTTTAGATAGAATTTTGTGTTGCCCCACAACATGTTCGTGTTCGCTTCATACCAAACGCGTTAACTAAATGTTTGTTGGACAGCAACAAGTCGGTGTTTGATCGCAGGGTATGGAAATAACTAAAGTTTCCTATTAGAAACAATAGAAAATTCACTCTGTCGGCTTTCAGTCATACATTAGTTGTCAGGTAAAATGATTTTCTTTTAAATTTTCCCAGTTAAGCCATAGAGACACTCAATCAGGCATAAAATATTCAGTACTTAAGTACTTTTTTCAAAAATACAGCGGTACTGCGCGATATTTTCAGTACTTTTTCTAGCTTATAACTGTATAGTATAGTCTAGAGCCTAGTCTATAGTTTAGTCCATAGTCTAGTCTAGTCTATAGTCTAGTCTTATAGTCTAGTCTATAGTCTAGTCTATAGTCTAGTTAGTCTAGTCTATAGTCTGTCCTATAGTCTAGTCTATAGTCTAGTCTATAGTCTAGTCTATAGTCTAGTCTATAGTCTAGTCTATAGTCTAGTCTATAGTCTAGTCTATAGTCTAGTCTATAGTCTAGTCTATAGTCTAGTCTATAGTCTAGTCTATAGTCTAGTCTATAGTCTAGTCTATAGTCTAGTCTATAGTCTAGTCTATAGTCTAGTCTATAGTCTAGTCTATAGTCTAGTCTATAGTCTAGTCTATAGTCTAGTCTATAGTCTAGTCTATAGTCTAGTCTATAGTCTAGTCTTATAGTCTAGTCTATAGTCTAGTCTATAGTTCTAGTCTATAGTCTAGTCTATAGTCTAGTCTATAGTCTAGTCTATAGTCTAGTCTATAGTCTAGTCTATAGTCTAGTCTATAGTCTAGTCTATAGTCTAGTCTATAGTCTAGTCTATAGTCTAGTCTATAGTCTAGTCTATAGTCTAGTCTATAGTCTAGTCTATAGTCTAGTCTATAGTCTAGTCTATAGTCTAGTCTATAGTCTAGTCTATAGTCTAGTCTATAGTCTAGTCTATAGTCTAGTCTATAGTCTAGTCTATAGTCTAGTCTATAGTCTAGTCTATAGTCTAGTCTATAGTCTAGTCTATAGTCTAGTCTATAGTCTAGTCTATAGTCTAGTCTATAGTCTAGTCTATAGTCTAGTCTATAGTCTAGTCTATAGTCTAGTCTATAGTCTAGTCTATAGTCTAGTCTATAGTCTAGTCTATAGTCTAGTCTATAGTCTAGTCTAGTCTAGTCTATAGTCTAGTCTATAGTCTAGTCTATAGTCTAGTCTATAGTCTAGTCTATAGTCTAGTCTATAGTCTAGTCTATAGTCTAGTCTATAGTCTAGTCTATAGTCTAGTCTATAGTCTAGTCTATAGTCTAGTCTATAGTCTAGTCTATAGTCTAGTCTATAGTCTAGTCTATAGTCTAGTCTATAGTCTAGTCTATAGTCTAGTCTATAGTCTAGTCTATAGTCTAGTCTATAGTCTAGTCTAGTATAGTCTAGTCTATAGTCTAGTCTATAGTCCTAGGTCTATAGTCTAGTCTATAGTCTAGTCTATAGTCTAGTCTATAGTCTAGTCTATAGTCTAGTCTATAGTCTAGTCTATAGTCTAGGCTATAGTCTAGTCTATAGTCTAGTCTATAGTCTAGTCTATAGCTAGTCTATAGTCTAGTCTATAGTCTAGTCTATAGTCTAGTCTATAGTCTAGTCTATAGTCTAGTCTATAGTCTAGTCTATAGTCTGTCTATAGTCTAGTCTATAGTCTAGTCTATAGTCTAGTCTATAGTCTAGTCTATAGTCTAGTCTATAGTCTAGTCTATAGTCTTTCTATAGTCTAGTCTATGTCTAGTCTATAGTCTAGTCTATAGTCTAGTCTATGTCTAGTCTATAGTCTAGTCTATAGTCTAGTCTATAGTCTAGTCTATAGTCTAGTCTATAGTCTAGTCTATAGTTAGTCTATAGTCTAGTCTATAGTCTAGTCTAGTAGTCTAGTCTATATCTCTAGTCTATAGTCTAGTCTATAGTCTAGTCTATAGTCTAGTCTAGTCTATAGTCTAGTCTATAGTCTAGTCTATAGTCTAGTCTATAGTCTAGTCTATAGTCTAGTCTATAGTCTAGTCTATAGTCTAGTCTAGTCTTCTAGTCTAGTCTATAGTCTAGTCTATAGTCTAGTCTATAGTCTAGTCTATAGTCTAGTCTATAGTCTAGTCTATAGTCTAGTCTATAGTCTAGTCTATAGTCTAGTCTATAGTCTAGTCTATAGTCTAGTCTATAGTCTAGTCTATAGTCTAGTCTATAGTCTAGTCTATAGTCTAGTCTATAGTCTAGTCTATAGTCTAGTCTATAGTCTAGTCTATAGTCTAGTCTATAGTCTAGGCTATAGTCTAGTCTATAGTCTAGTCTATAGTCTAGTCTATAGTCTAGTCTATAGTCTAGTCTATAGTCTAGTCTATAGTCTAGTCTATAGTCTAGTCTATATTCTAGTCTATAGTCTAGGCTATAGTCTAGTCTATAGTCTAGTCTATAGTCTATAGTCTAGTCTATAGTCTAGTCTATAGTCTAGTCTATATTCTAGTCTATAGTCTAGTCTATAGTCTAGTCTATAGTCTAGTCTATAGTCTAGTCTATAGTCTAGTCTATATCTAGTCTATAGTCTAGTCTATAGTCTAGTCTATAGTCTAGTCTATAGTCTAGTCTATAGTCTAGTCTATAGTCTAGTCTATAATCTAGTCTATAGTCTAGTCTATAGTCTAGTCTATAGTCTAGTCTATAGTCTAGTCTATAGTCTAGTCTATGGTCTAGTCTATAGTCTAGTCTATGTTGTTTCTATAGATTTACATGTACTCAGGATTCTGAATGTTTAATTTTATTTTAATAGGTTCGATATTATAGAAAATTTAAATATATATACTTTTCTCTTTTAGATTAATTGTTTGGGACTTAAGTGGTATTAAATTTCATAAATACAAACAGAAAATGTAATATAATATTTATTTAAATAAAACGTTTACAAAAAAATGCATAAAATGACTTATTTATTTGTTTTATTCAGTTTAAATGACAAGAAAAGAGTTTAAATTTAAAAAATCCGTTAAATTTTTCATGTAAATATTCATAAGTCTGGCAACGCTCTTACAACCTAAAATCAGCGCCATCTATTGGTTGCCTATTGGCTATTATTGCAAACTGCATGTCAGTCTGGCAATATTGGCTTAAAATTGGCATGCCACTATGGAAAACAATCTGGCAACTCTAATATTTTTTAAATTTTGTACAGAGTTGCCAGATGTTTTTCCATAGCGGCATGTCATTTTTGCGTCAATGTTGCCAGACTGACATGTTGCTTGCAAAACTAACCAATAGGCAACCAATAGATGGCGCTAATTTTAGGTGTTAATAGGGTTGCCAGACTTTTGAAAATTTACATGAACTTTTTAACGTTTTTTTTTAATTTAAACTTAATAAAAGACTTTAATAAGTAATTTAAATGAAAAATGAGAGATTTTTAATATTAAATATAAATTTTATTTTTATTATTTATGTAGATATATTTAAAGTTAACAGTTTTTGATTTAAATTATAAAATAATACAAATATAAAAAAAATTAAATACGTACATTATTATATTTAATAAATTTAGATAGAGACAGAGTTAATAATCAGTAAAAACAAATAACAATAATACAAAGTGAATCAATTAAAAAAATACTTGGTTTTTAGTGTTTTTTATATAAAATTTGTTTAAAAAACAAGATTTAACACAAATTCTGTTGGATTTAAAAGCTTAAAATAATTCTCAAGTTTTTCTAATTATGGTTAGTATCTTGTTGATTTTAAATAATAAATATAAATGTTTTACAATTATTATTATTATTGTTAATATTAAACTATAACTTAAAAACTAAGAAATTTTGTTGATTTTGTTAATCATATTTATAAAGTTAAAGAAAGCTTAGTGATAGATAAATAGCAAATCTTTATAGGTATTACATTTAATAGAAGAGTAGAAGGACAGCGTATAAAAACAATACTTTTGAAAATAACAAGAAATTTTGGAAATTATTAGGAAATAGGTTTTTGTTACAAAAGTTTTGTTACAATAGTAATATTGCCTTAATGTTTCTTTTATAAAAACTGTTATATTTGTTAAATAGTAATTATTTTAAAGTTATTTATTTAAAATAGTAGTAGTTTAGTTAATTAGTTTAAAAAATTGTAATTTATAAAAAAATATCATAGATTTCAACAAATACAATAAAAGCACTTTAGTTTTGCACTTCAAAGGCAATATGGTGATGAATTCAGAACATCTTCCTTTCATTTGTGATGATGGTTTAATTGGTTTTTGCAGAAGTGTAACAATGATTCTCAACCGCTGTAATTAAAACAAATTAAAATTTTCAAGGTTCAATTTTAAATTTAGTAATAAAATTAATAAATAGTTAGATTTTTCATAAAAAAAGCCTTTAATATTTATGAAATTATGTTCTTTCCTTTAAACTAAGGAATTAAATTTCTCTTATTTTTACGTTATTAAGCATTAATTTAAACGAAACAAAACAAATAAAAAATAAAACTTAAAAAAAAATATTTAAAATGTATCTTACTTGGTGCCTTTTATCATTTTTTCACAGTGATCTTCATAAATTCCTAGAGTTCATGCATAGTAGTAGTAGTAGTACAAGGTAGGTTGTATGTAGGTTTTTTGATTTTGTTTTTAACGTGCATCGTTTGTTTTTCTTACTTTATTTTTTTAGCATTCTTACAAAAAATCGTTCATATTGATGTAATTTTTAAAACTAAATTAAAAATTTCGTTAATGCTTTTCTTTCATTTTCGCTTACATAAAAAAATAATACAAAAAAAATACAATACAAAAAGAAACATACAGACAAACATTTAGATGAATAAATGTGTGTGCAAAATGAAAATGAAATTATGAAAAATTTTGTGTTTTTTTGGTGGTGCACGAATAAGGTAGGTAAGTTTTATTTTAAGCCGATCATAAGCTAAAGAGAAACTACACTAATTATATGGATGTTCTTGTTGGTTTTTAGTTTTTAGTTTTTTTGTTTAATATGTTTTTGAAATGAAAGACAAAATATTTAAATTAAATGCCTTTGAAAACTACCACTTATGAAGAAGAAACAGAAAAGGTGTTACCCCTCACAGAACCAGAGCCTATGAGAAAATCTCTATTACACACTTTACAAGAATCCCAAAATCCTGAAACCTTTTCCGACAGTTTCAACAGTAGTGGTGAAGAAGTTGAGGCAGAAAACCTAAAGCAAGTGAGGGAAAACTTCCTCTCCAATAAAACCCACTTATTTCAAACTATTGGCTCAAAGATAAAGGCGAAATGGTTAAAAAAAAGATTCTCACACCAGATGTGGAAAAAATTAATTTGCAAATTTAATGCTAAATTTAAACAGTTCGAAATTCTTTGATATTGGTGCAAAAACAAATAATTTCCTTAAAAATGAATCTCTAACATCTGGTGTTAACCAACCACAGGCAAAACCCAGAGCAAAAATTTCGCCTATAGTGGAAAAGGAGGATAATAGCAAAAAAGCTTTAGAGGAAGAAGAAAATCGCAAACGTGAAGCTGAAGATGCTCGTTTAGAAGCCGAATTAAAAGAAAATGAGAGACGTCTTTAAGAAGACAGAATCTTTACAAAAAGAATTACATGACTTGTTTATGGCCTAGTCTATAGTCTTGTCTAAAGTCTAGTCTATAGTCTAGTCTATAGTCTAGTTTATAGTCTAGTTTATAGTCTAGTTTATAGTCTAGTTTATAGTCTAATCTATAGTCTAGTCTATAGTCTAGTCTATAGTCTAGTTATAGTCTAATCTATAGTCTAGTCTATAGTCTAGTTTATAGTCTAATCTATAGTCTAATCTATAGTCTAGTCTATAGTCTCGTCTATAGTCTAATCTATAGTCAAGTCTATAGTCTAGTCTATAGTCTAGTCTATAGTCTAGTCTATAGTCTAGTCTAGTTTATAGTCTAGTCTATAGTCTAGTCTATAGTCTAGTCTATAGTCTAGTCTATAGTCTAGTCTATAGTCTAGTCTATAGTCTAGTCTATAGTCTAGTCTATAGTCTAGTCTATAGTCTAGTCTATAGTCTAGTCTATAGTCTAGTATAGTCTAGTCTATAGTCTAGTCTATAGTCTAGTCTATAGTCTAGTCTATAGTCTAGTCTATAGTCTAGTCTATAGTCTAGTCTATAGTCTAGTCTATAGTCTAGTCTATAGTCTAGTCTATAGTCTAGTCTATAGTCTAGTCTATAGTCTAGTCTATAGTCTAGTCTATAGTCTAGTCTATAGTCTAGTCTATAGTCTAGTCTATAGTCTAGTCTATAGTCTAGTCTATAGTCTAGTCTATAGTCTAGTCTATAGTCTAGTCTATAGTCTAGTCTATAGTCTAGTCTATAGTCTAGTCTATAGTCTAGTCAGTATAGTCTATAGTCTAGTCTATAGTCTAGTCTATAGTCTAGTCTATAGTCTAGTCTATAGTCTAGTCTATAGTCTAGTCTATAGTCTAGTCTATAGTCTAGTCTATAGTCTAGTCTATAGTCTAGTCTATAGTCTAGTCTATAGTCTAGTCTATAGTCTAGTCTATAGTCTAGTCTATAGTCTAGTCTATAGTCTAGTCTATAGTCTAGTCTATAGTCTAGTCTATAGTCTAGTCTATAGTCTAGTCTATAGTCTAGTCTATAGTCTAGTCTATAGTCTAGTCTATAGTCTAGTCTATAGTCTAGTCTATAGTCTAGTCTATAGTCTAGTCTATAGTCTAGTCTATAGTCTAGTCTATAGTCTAGTCTATAGTCTAGTCTATAGTCTAGTCTATAGTCGTCTATAGTCTAGTCTATAGTCTAGTCTATAGTCTAGTCTATAGTCTAGTCTATAGTCTAGTCTATAGTCTAGTCTATAGTCTAGTCTATAGTCTAGTCTATAGTCTAGTCTATAGTCTAGTCTATAGTCTAGTCTATAGTCTAGTCTATAGTCTAGTCTATAGTCTAGTCTATAGTCTAGTCTATAGTCTAGTCTATAGTCTAGTCTATAGTCTAGTCTATAGTCTAGTCTATAGTCTAGTCTATAGTCTAGTCTATAGTCTAGTCTATAGTCTAGTCTATAGTCTAGTCTATAGTCTAGTCTATGTCTAGTCTATAGTCTAGTCTATAGTCTAGTCTATAGTCTAGTCTATAGTCTAGTCATAGTCTAGTCTATAGTCTAGTCTATAGTCTAGTATATAGTCTAGTCTATAGTCTAGTCTATAGTCTAGTCTATAGTCTAGTCTATAGTCTAGTCTATAGTCTAGTCTATAGTCTAGTCTATAGTCTAGTCTATAGTCTAGTCTATAGTCTAGTCTATAGTCTAGTCTATAGTCTAGTCTATAGTCTAGTCTATAGTCTAGTCTATAGTCTAGTCTATAGTCTAGTCTATAGTCTAGTCTAGTCTAGTCTATAGTCTAGTCTATAGTCTAGTCTATAGTCTAGTCTATAGTCTAGTCTATAGTCTAGTCTATAGTCTAGTCTATAGTCTAGTCTATAGTAGTCTATAGTCTAGTCTATAGTCTAGTCTATAGTCTAGTCTATAGTCTAGGCTATAGTCTAGTCTATAGTCTAGTCTATAGTCTAGTCTATAGTCTAGTCTATAGTCTAGTCTCTAGTCTATAGTCTAGTCTATAGTCTAGTCTATAGTCTAGTCTATAGTCTAGTCTATAGTCTAGTCTAGTATAGTCTAGTCTATAGTCTAGTCTATAGTCTAGTCTATAGTCTAGTCTATAGTCTAGTCTATAGTCTAGTCTATAGTCTAGTCTATAGTCTAGTCTATAGTCTAGTCTATAGTCTAGTCTATAGTCTAGTCTATAGTCTAGTCTATAGTCTAGTCTATAGTCTAGTCTATAGTCTAGTCTATAGTCTAGTCTATAGTCTAGTCTATAGTCTAGTCTATAGTCTAGTCTATAGTCTAGTCTATAGTCTAGTCTATAGTCTAGTCTATAGTCTAGTCTATAGTCTAGTCTATAGTCTAGTCTATAGTCTAGTCTATAGTCTAGTCTATAGTCTAGTCTATAGTCTAGTCTATAGTCTAGTCTATAGTCTAGTCTATAGTCTAGTCTATAGTCTAGGCTAAGTCTAGTCTATAGTCTAGTCTATAGTCTAGTCTATAGTCTAGTCTAGTCTAGTCTATAGTCTAGTCTATAGTCTAGTCTATATTCTAGTCTATAGTCTAGGCTATAGTCTAGTCTATAGTCTAGTCTATAGTCTAGTCTATAGTCTAGTCTATAGTCTAGTCTATAGTCTAGTCTATATTCTAGTCTATAGTCTAGTCTATAGTCTAGTCTATAGTCTAGTCTATAGTCTAGTCTATAGTCTAGTCTATAGTCTAGTCTATAGTCTAGTCTCTAGTCTATAGTCTAGTCTATAGTCTAGTCTATAGTCTAGTCTATAGTCTAGTCTATAGTCTAGTCTATAGTCTAGTCTATAGTCTAGTCTATAGTCTAGTCTATAGTCTAGTCTAGTCTAGTCTATAGTCTAGTCTATAGTCTAGTCTATAGTCTAGTCTATAGTCTAGTCTATAGTCTAGTCTATAGTCTAGTCTATAGTCTAGTCTATAGTCTAGTCTATAGTCTAGTAGTCTAGTCTATAGTCTAGTCTATAGTCTAGTCTATAGTCTAGTCTATAGTCTAGTCTATAGTCTAGTCTATAGTCTAGTCTATAGTCTAGTCTATAGTCTAGTCTATAGTCTAGTCTATAGTCTAGTCTATAGTCTAGTCTATAGTCTAGTCTATAGTCTAGTCTATAGTCTAGTCTATAGTCTGTCTATAGTCTAGTCTATAGTCTAGTCTATAGTCTAGTCTATAGTCTAGTCTATAGTCTAGTCTATAGTCTAGTCTATAGTCTAGTCTATAGTCTAGTCTATAGTCTAGTCTATAGTCTAGTCTATAGTCTAGTCTATAGTCTAGTCTATAGTCTAGTCTATAGTCTAGTCTATAGTCTAGTCTATAGTCTAGTCTATAGTCTAGTCTATAGTCTAGTCTATAGTCTAGTCTATAGTCTAGTCTATAGTCTAGTCTATAGTCTAGTCTATAGTCTAGTCTATAGTCTAGTCTATAGTCTAGTATAGTCTAGTCTATAGTCTAGTCTATAGTCTAGTCTATAGTCTAGTCTATAGTCTAGTCTATAGTCTAGTCTATAGTCTAGTCTATAGTCTAGTCTATAGTCTAGTCTATAGTCTAGTCTATAGTCTAGTCTATAGTCTAGTCTAGTCTAGTCTATAGTCTAGTCTATAGTCTAGTCTATAGTCTAGTCTATAGTCTAGTCTATAGTCTAGTCTATAGTCTAGTCTATAGTCTAGTCTATAGTCTAGTCTATAGTCTAGTTAGTCTATAGTCTAGTCTATAGTAGTCTATAGTCTAGTCTATCGTATAGTTATAGTTAGTATAGTCTAGTCTATAGTCTAGTCTATAGTCTAGTCTATAGTCTAGTCTATAGTCTAGTCTATAGTCTAGTCTATAGTCTAGTCTATAGTCTATCTATAGTCTAGTCTATAGTCTAGTCTATAGTCTAGTCTATAGTCTAGTCTATAGTCTAGTCTATAGTCTAGTCTATAGTCTAGTCTATAGTCTAGTCTATAGTCTAGTCTATAGTCTAGTCTATAGTCTAGTCTATAGTCCTAGTCTATAGTCTAGTCTATAGTCTAGTCTATAGTCTAGTCTATAGTCTAGTCTATAGTCTAGTCTATAGTCTAGTCTATAGTCTAGTCTAGTCTATAGTCTAGTCTATAGTCTAGTCTATAGTCTAGTCTATAGTCTAGTCTATAGTCTAGTCTATAGTCTAGTCTATAGTCTAGTCTATAGTCTAGTCTATAGTCTAGTCTATAGTCTAGTCTATAGTCTAGGCTATAGTCTAGTCTATAGTCTAGTCTATAGTCTAGTCTATAGTCTAGTCTATAGTCTAGTCTATAGTCTAGTCTATAGTCTAGTCTATATTCTAGTCTATAGTCTAGGCTATAGTCTAGTCTATAGTCTAGTCTATGTCTAGTCTATAGTCTAGTCTATAGTCTAGTCTATAGTCTAGTCTATATTCTAGTCTATAGTCTAGTCTATATCTAGTCATAGTCTAGTCTATAGTCTAGTCTATAGTCTAGTCTATAGTCTAGTCTATAGTCTAGTCTATAGTCTAGTCTAGTCTAGTCTATAGTCTAGTCTATGGTCTAGTCTATAGTCTAGTCTATGTTGTTTCTATAGATTTACATGTACTCAGGATTCTGATGTTTAATTTTATTTTAATAGGTTCGATATTATAGAAAATTTAAATATATATACTTTTCTTCTTTTAGATTAATTGTTTGGGACTTAAGTGGTATTAAATTTCATAAATACAAACAGAAATGTAATATAATATTTATTTAATAAAACGTTTACAAAAAAATGCATAAAATGACTTATTTATTTGTTTTATTCAGTTTAAATGACAAGAAAAGAGTTTAAATTTAAAAAATCCGTTAAATTTTTCATGTAAATATTCATAAGTCTGGCAACGCTGTTACAACCTAATAACGGCGGCCATCTATTGGTTGCCTATTGGCTATTATTGCAAACTGCATGACAGTCTGGCAATTTGGCTGAAAAATGACATGCCACTATGGAAAACGATCTGGCAACTCTAGTAATTTTTAAAATTTTGTACAGAGTTGCCAGATGTTTTTCCATAGCGGCATGTCATTTTTGCGTCAATGTTGCCAGACTGACATGTTTTGCAAAACTAGCCAATAGGCTACCAATAGATGGCGCTAATTTTAGGTGTTAATAGGGTTGCCAGACTTTTGAAAATTTACATGAACTTTTTAACGTTTTTTTTTTAATTTAAACTTAATAAAAGGCTTTAATAAGTAATTTAAATGAAAAATGAGAGATTTTTAATATTAAATATAAATTTTATTTTTATTATTTATGTAGATATATTTAAAGTTAACAGTTTTTGATTTAAATTATAAAAAATACAAATATAAAAAAATTAAATACGTACATTATTATAAGTAATAAATTTAGATAGAGACAGAGTTAATAATCAGTAAAAACAAATAACAATAATACAAAGTGAATCAATAAAAAAATACTTGGTTTTTAGGGTTTTTTATATAAAATTTGTTTAAAAAACAAGATTTAACACAAATTCTGTTGGATTTAAAAGCTTAAAATAATTCTCAAGTTTTTCTAATTATGGTTAGTATCTTGTTGATTTTAAATAATAAATATAAATGTTTTACAATTATTATTATTATTGTTAATATTAAACTATAACTTAAAAACTAAGAAATTTTGTTGATTTTTTTTAATCATATTTATAAAGTTAAAGAAAGCTTAGTGATAGATAAATAGCAAATCTTTATAGGTATTACATTTAATAGAAGAGTAGAAGGACAGCGTATAAAAACAATACTTTTGAAAATAACAAGAAATTTTGGAAATTATTAGGAAATAGGTTTTTGTTACAAAAGTTTTGTTACAATAGTAATATTGCCTTAATGTTTCTTTTATAAAAACTGTTATATTTGTTTATTAAATAGTAATTATTTTAAAGTTATTTATTTAAAATAGTAGTTTAGTTAATTAGTTTAAAAAATTGTAATTTATAAAAAATATCATAGATTTCAACAAAATACAATAAAAGCACTTTAGTTTTGCACTTCAAAGGCAATATGGTGATGAATTCAGAACATCTTCCTTTCATTTGTGATGATGGTTTAATTGGTTTTTGCAGAAGTGTAACAATGATTCTCAACCGCTGTAATTAAAACAAATTAAAATTTTCAAGGTTCAATTTTAAATTTAGTAATAAAATTAATAAATAGTTAGATTTTTCATAAAAAAGCGTTTAATATTTATGAAATTATGTTCTTTCCTTTAAACTAAGGAATTAAATTTCTCTTATTTTTACGTTATTAAGCATTAATTTAAACGAAACAAAACAAATAAAAAATAAAACTTAAAAAAAAATATTTAAAATGTATCTTACTTGGTGCCTTTTATCATTTTTTCACAGTGATCTTCATAAATTCCTAGAGTTCATGCATAGTAGTAGTAGTACAAGGTAGGTTGTATGTAGGTTTTTTGATTTTGTTTTTAACGTGCATCGTTTGTTTTTCTTACTTTATTTTTTTAGCATTCTTACAAAAAATCGTTCATATTGATGTAATTTTTAAAACTAAATTAAAAATTTCGTTAATGCTTTTCTTTCATTTTCGCTTACATAAAAAAATAATACAAAAAAAATACAATACAAAAAAGAAACATACAGACAAACATTTAGATGAATAAATGTGTGTGCAAAATGAAAATGAAATTATGAAAAATTTTGTGTTTTTTTGGTGGTGCACGAATAAGGTAGGTAAGTTTTATTTTAAGCCGATCATAAGCTAAAGAGAAACTACACTAATTATATGGATGTTCTTGTTGGTTTTTAGTTTTTAGTTTTTTTGTTTAATATGTTTTTGAAATGAAAGACAAAATATTTAAATTAAATGCCTTTGAAAACTACCACTTATGAAGAAGAAACAGAAAAGGTGTTACCCCTCACAGAACCAGAGCCTATGAGAAAATCTCTATTACACACTTTACAAGAATCCCAAAATCCTGAAACCTTTTCCGACAGTTTCAACAGTAGTGGTGAAGAAGTTGAGGCAGAAAACCTAAAGCAAGTGAGGGAAAACTTCCTCTCCAATAAAACCCACTTATTTCAAACTATTGGCTCAAAGATAAAGGCGAAATGGTTAAAAAAAGATTCTCACACCAGATGTGGAAAAAATTAATTTGCAAATTTAATGCTAAATTTAAACAGTTCCAAATTCTTTGATATTGGTGAAAAAACAAATAATTTCCTTAAAAATGAATCTCTAACATCTGGTGTTAACCAACCACAGCCAAAACCAAGAGCAAGAATTTCGCCTATAGTGGAAAAGGAGATTAATAGCAAAAAAGCTTTAGAGGAAGAAGAAAATCGCAAACGTGAAGCTGAAGATGCTCATTTAGAAGCCGAATTAAAAGAAAATGAAAGGCGTCTTTAAAAAGACAGAATCTTTACAAGAAGAATTACGTGACCTGTTTATAGCCTGGTCTATAGCCTAGTCTATAGTCTAGTCTATAGTCTAGTCTATAGTCTAGTCTATAGTCTAGTCTATAGCCTAGTCTATAGTCTAGTCTATAGTCTAGTCTATAGTCTAGTCTATAGTCTAGTCTATAGTCTAGTCTATAGTCTAGTCTATAGTCTAGTCTATAGTCTAGTCTATAGTCTAGTCTATAGTCTAGTCTATAGTCTAGTCTATAGTCTAGTCTATAGTCTAGTCTATAGTCTAGTCTATAGTCTAGTCTATAGTCTAGTCTATAGTCTAGTCTATAGTCTAGTCTATAGTCTAGTCTATAGTCTAGTCTATAGTCTAGTCTATAGTCTAGTCTATAGTCTAGTCTATAGTCTAGTCTATAGTCTAGTCTATAGTCTAGTCTATAGTCTAGTCTATAGTCTAGTCTATAGTCTAGTCTATAGTCTAGTCTATAGTCTAGTCTATAGTCTAGTCTATAGTCTAGTCTATAGTCTAGTCTATAGTCTAGTCTATAGTCTAGTCTATAGTCTAGTCTATAGTCTAGTCTATAGTCTAGTCTATAGTCTAGTCTATAGTCTAGTCTATAGTCTAGTCTATAGTCTAGTCTATAGTCTAGTCTAGTCTATAGTCTAGTCTATAGTCTAGTCTATAGTCTAGTCTATAGTCTAGTCTATAGTCTAGTCTATAGTCTAGTCTATAGTCTAGTCTATAGTCTAGTCTATAGTCTAGTCTATAGTCTAGTCTATAGTCTAGTCTATAGTCTAGTCTATAGTCTAGTCTATAGTCTAGTCTATAGTCTAGTCTATAGTCTAGTCTATAATCTAGTCTATAGTCTAGTCTATAGTCTAGTCTATAGTCTAGTCTATAGTCTAGTCTATAGTCTAGTCTATAGTCTAGTCTATAGTCTAGTCTAGTCTATAGTCTAGTCTATAGTCTAGTCTATAGAGTAGTCTATAGTCTAGTCTATAGTCTAGTCTATAGTCTAGTCTATAGTCTAGTCTATAGTCTAGTCTATAGACTAGACTATGCTCTAGTCTATAGATTAGTCTAATCTATAGTCTAGTTTATAGACTAGGAACATTAGCTACCCTTATGTATGTATGTATGAATATATATCGATAATATTGGCAAACGATAACGTATTGAATATTAAGCTTTTGAAAATATGTTAATGCAAAACGTGCAAATGCAACAGAAAAACTCAACATGCTTATTTTTGAAATAGTTACCTTAATCCTCTAAGAATTTATGCACAATTTATGATTTAAAAAGAAATTGTCTTTCAAAAACTTGCCATCAAATTAAAACAAACTTAACAAAAACATAAAATTAAAAATTATATAAAAAATAATCTAGTCACATCAAATAATTTTAGCAAAACAAAAAGCATATAAAAAAAGGTAAAGTGAAAAGATAAACAACAAGAAACTAAACTGAATCTTTAAAAATACATGCTTAATTAAGCCAAAGAAAAAGTTAAAACAAGAAACTTACCTCTTAGCAGAAGTTGTTCGTGAGTAGGGATTTTGTAAGATTTTGGGATGTGTTTCCATAACTCTTAATAATAAATTGTCTAAATAATCTTCAAGTTCTTTGACACGTTGTCTTTGTATTAAGGCTTCATTTTCCATGCCATTGGCTATAAGCATAAGTTCCTAAAGTAAACAAAAAATAATATAAATTAAATTAAAATTTTTAAAATGAAAAATTATAATAAAATACCTCTCTTGATTTGCCTTCATATTTTTTGGCTAATGCGGCTGAGATTTCAGCACGTCTTTCCGCTTGTGTGGTGGCTTTTTCATGGCCTATAATAATGCGTTCATTTTGTTTGGGACTAGGCGTAGAGGCGTTACTAATCGTTTGTTTTTCTATATAAAATGAAGTAAAGAAAATTTAGCTTAATAAATTTTACTTTTAACTTAGTAATTATAACCATAGCAATAAATAAAGCAAATAAACATGCGTAGTAAATGAGTGTTATGAATGTTTTCTTTTGTGTTTGTGGTGCAAATAGACCAAACAATTTACAAAATTATTATAATTAGCATTCCAAATTGTGTTTTTGAATAGTTTCTACTGAATAAGGACAAATTACAAATGCAACATCGTTAGATATTAAATAAAATGTGTAAAGAATTTTGTTTATAACTTAAAAAAAAGAAACGGTAACAATTGGATAGACAATATCTTCAGTGGGATTTTATTTTGGTGGGGGGAAACAAAATAAACATGTAAGGATTCTGGCATGGAAATAAAAATTAATAAAACAAATTTTTATTAAGGTGTTTTTCTTGCCACAAACACAATAACATTTATATTCGCTCAAAACGCTGATTTAATTTGTTTTGTTTTCTTTGCTTTATTTGTTTTTCCACTGCAATTCTCTCACGCTCACCTCGGTTTATGTTGAATTGGCGTTCTTTTTTATTATTGATTTCTAGTTTCTTTTCCTCTTTATATTGTTCTTTATTATTGACCAAAGGTTCAATGATTTTTTTGTGGCTTTTCTTCGGGTTTATCTTCTTGTGACACTAGACGTTTGGAGAAATTTAAAATTCTAAAATCTTCTTCACGACGTTTGGCTTCTCGTCTCTTTTCCTCTTCTTCTTTCTCACGCAATTCTTTTTGTAAAGCTTCTTCCTCTTCTTTAAGGCGTCTTTCATTTTCTTTTAATTCAGCTTCTAAACGAGCATCTTCGGCGTCACGTTTGCGTTTTGCTTCTTCCTCTAAAGCTTTTTTGCTATTATCCTCCTTTTCCACCATAGGCGAAATTCTTGCTCTGGGTTTGGGCTGTGGTTGGTTAACACCAGATGTTAGAGATTCATTTTTAAGGAAATTATTTGTTTCTTCACCAATATCAAAGAATTTGGAACTGTTTCTCTGTTCAAATTTAGCAAAGGAAGCATTAAATTTGGCAAATTCATTTTTATCCACATCTGGTGAGAGTAGGGAATCTTTTTTAACAATTTCGCCATTGTCACTTGGAGTCAATAGTTTGAGATCAGTGGGTTTTATTGGAGAGGAAGTTATTACCTTGGATTTTTCCTCACTTGCTGGTCTCAAAGGAGTCACAACAACTTGTTTTGGTTTTTCTGCCTCAATTTCTTCATCACTGCTGCTTGAACTATCGGAGAAACTTTCAGGAGTTTGTGATTCTTGTAAAGTGGGTAAAAGAGATTTACTCATAGGCTCTGGTTCTGTGAGGGGTAACTCCTTTTCTGTTTCTTCTTCATAAGTGGTAGTTTTCAAAGGCACCGCCACCGGCTCCCAGGATCGGCGCTTTAACGAATCAGAATTACCAGACTCAGCACTACGTCCATATAATTTAGATTCCCATTCATCCAATTCTGAGTTACTTTTGCCATTTGTTTTCATTTCGCCTCCATCCATTTGAGGTGTGCGTGGAGGTTTTGAAGGAGGTGGTAAAGTACGCGCTCTTATGCTAAATTCATTTTCAATTTCTTCCAATTCTGGATCCACACTA
>NW_023994245.1:0-22500 GCF_015586225.1 Lucilia sericata
TAGCTCTTTCCATTCGGACTCTATCGTGCTTTCAACAGACAGACAGACAGACGGACGGACGGACAGACGGACAGACGGACAGACATGGCTAGATCGTCTTAGAATTTAATGAGGACCCAGAATATATATACTTTTGTGGGTCTATGACCAATATTTCTATGTGTTACAAACGGAATGACAAAATCAATATACCCCCCATCTTTTTTGATGGTGGGTATAAAAAACTCTCCGACAGAAATCTTAACTTACTTACCAACAGACTACAGTAGAAGTTGATTAAAAAATAGAGAAACAAAAACTTCATCTCAAACAAACAGCAAACACAAAACAAAGCCGCCTAGTTAAGTGTTGAAAAATCCGGTTGATAGATCACAGCACACTAGCGACAAAATGACACCCAAGGAAACATGTTTTAACATGTGTGATCCTTAAATGTCAATTAAGAAATTATTTTTAATTGTAACATAGTTTGTATAATGATAATAATAATAACTAGACATATCAATAATTTATTTTGAAGTTTTTCATTCATCACTTTAATTCAGTCAGTCAGTTTGTCTGTCAGTCATTAATTATTCATGCATGCTCTTCAGCCGCTAGTGTAACGTGCAAAATGTGTGTTATTTTTTTCGTTTTTTTTTTTTTTTTATTTAAGCTTTTGTCATGATTTTCAATACGAGTAGTTTGGAATTTAATTGTTTTTTAAAGCAGCCACCATTACTTAATGAGTTTTTATATTGAATGGCACTGAATTGAATTAATTTAAGGTGTGGCCTGTTTTATACACATGTTTTTTTTTCACCCAAAAATAAAATTCATCCATGTTTGATTGTCACATTTAAACAATCTACTCCGATACAGGCAATAATAATGGCACACCAATTTATTTCTTTTTTTCTTTTATTTTATAATTATTTGTACGTATCCCCTATCGTAGGTGTATTAAGTTATACATAGAATAGGTAATACTATGAAATTCACTGGTTTTGTTTAAGTCTTGCGAGCTTGGGAACTCTTGGGAATCCAAAATATTTTTTCAGTTAATGTTTATAAATTAATAATCTAAACTCACAATTCCACAATCTTACCTTACTTGGTAATGCCTCTTATAATGTGTGGTAATTACCATTATAGACTTTTATATAGCAGCGTAAACAATATTCGTTCTGAACAATCATTTATTCCATTATTTTTTATGATTCTTATAAAATTGATTAACATTTCTGTTTATTTCACTTTATTTTTTGCTAATCACTGCGCAGAAAAAAAGCTCCGTAATGAATCGCGTGCATTGCATTCGTATTACTTGATTATGCCAAATTTTGTGTAAATTATTTTTAATTTTGGTGTTATTAAGTATTAATACGACTTGTCACTTGTATTTTTTTCAATTTTATATATTTCACTTCATTTTTATTTCCATTTGTTGTGGTTGTCCTCTTAAGTTTGAATGTATGCATGTGTGTTTTGTTTGATTTTGTTGGTGGGGAGCTTTGTTTTTTTAACCCAAAATGATTGATGGCCTTTAACGGATTAAGAATTTTTATTTATTTTATATTTTGTATGTTAAACGTATGCAAAGCAATTAAAAATGTTATGACTTTTAATTTATAGTAGTATTTATTTATAATATTTTGCTTTAAACAATTTAATTTTTATTGATGTTGAGACAAAAATATTAAATATGTATAAGATGGTTTAGTTGCAAAATAGACTAAGTCGCTTAAGCATATGTAAAATATCCAGGAAGAATTAGTTTAGATACTTATTGAAACATTTTGGGTAAAAAAGTAGGTGGGAATAAAACTCAGTCCTTTTCAGCATTCTGTAAGGATTTAGCGAACCAATCTAAATTTTCATTATTGGTGCTGAAGAGGATGTAGTCAAGGCGATTCAAATAAAAAACTTAGAGCTAACATGATTACTTAAGTGATAGATAGATAGATAGATAGATAGATAGATAGATAGATAGATAGATAGATAGATAGATAGATAGATAGATAGATAGATAGATAGATAGATAGATAGATAGATAGATAGATAGATAGATAGATAGATAGATAGATAGATAGATAGATAGATAGATAGATAGATAGATAGATAGATAGATAGATAGATAGATAGATAGATAGATAGATAGATAGATAGATAGATAGATAGATAGATAGATAGATAGATAGATAGATAGATAGATAGATAGATAGATAGATAGATAGATAGATAGATAGATAGATAGATAGATAGATAGATAGATAGATAGATAGATAGATAGATAGATAGATAGATAGATAGATAGATAGATAGATAGATAGATAGATAGATAGATAGATAGATAGATAGATAGATAGATAGATAGATAGATAGATAGATAGATAGATAGATAGATAGATAGATAGATAGATAGATAGATAGATAGATAGATAGATAGATAGATAGATAGATAGATAGATAGATAGATAGATAGATAGATAGATAGATAGATAGATAGATAGATAGATAGATAGATAGATAGATAGATAGGATAGATAGATAGATAGATAGATAGATAGATAGATAGATAGATAGATAGATAGATAGATAGATAGATAGATAGATAGATAGATAGATTAATATCTACTATTTAATAATGACTGTAGTGAAATTGTTTACTTAGATTGTATTATCTAAATGAATTTAATTATGCAAATGTGTATTTTTCACTTAATACTTCTTAGAGGCAAATTTAACTTCTTCACATTTAATTAAAAATTTGTAAATCATATTTTACCTGCTAATAACAATCTCTACAAGGCAACCAAACAATAAAAGGGTTAATGCAACCTTTAAGAAATCTAAAATTATTTACACAACTACCACTCATAATATAGTTTTCGTCTTTAATTTAATGCCTTAAATAAGTAGGTAGTATGTAAGTAGTTCCTTTCGAAATGAAAGCGAAAAACCACATTGAAATTATAATTATGGTAATACCAATTATGCTCATAATACAACCGAACAAACTAACGTAGTATATTAAGCGTTACAACACTTACTAGCCACATGTATTTAAGCGTTACACGCCCACCTTGTTTTTAAAATATACAGGAGTAAAAACGCACACACGTTAAAAATTTCCACATAAGAAATTAAATGGAAATTATTGTAAAATGCAAAAAATAATAAAAACATAAAAATCAACCACTGTAGTGGCCACAGTTTATGGTGCAATTTCCATTATGGCAAATAATCCCTTTTGCCCGCCTACAATTTATGACAAAGTAGCTCATTAATCGCTGGTTTTTAAAAGGGTTACGATCACAACCATTAATACTTACGCATCCAAGGAAACACTCGGCTGATGATCATTAATCTAGCCATATAGTAAATTTTTTTTTCGTACAGGTAAGAAACCCTTTGCGGTTTAAGCTAGGCTTTTGTAAAAATTAAACGAAATGAAAGAAAATATGTTGAAGAAAGGATTGTATTTCCTGTTTGTTTTAAGTACCATCGATAATTGGATTAAATATGCATATTTATGGGAAAATGTGTAAGCGATCTAGTATTTAATAAATTTGATCCTTTTAACATTTGTCTTTTTTTAGTCTGCATTGAGCTCAGTGTACATGTACGTTAATTTCGAAACTAAGTTCTTATCTCTCGGTATGTTGCTTTACTTTGGATTTGGATTTTCTTTTCTCTGATCTATCGCATTGACTTTTTGGCGATCATGGATGATCGCAGATTTCTGTTGTTAACTTGCCGCTAAAGATTTGTCCCTATTAAATGCGGGTGTGATGTATATTAAATCCAAAATATTTTTCCAGCTGAAATGATGTCCTGGAATATTATTTTAATCGTAGTGTGAGCTATTTACATGTTAATCACTTTTAAATCACAAGACTTTCCTAGTGACACAGCTTTCTGCTAAACGATCCAATATGGTTGTGTATTTTTGAGTCTAGATAATCTAAAGTTGATCGTATTCTTGTTTTGGATTTTCTAGGCTCAATTTCTCAAACTGTTGTTTGATTTAGAAAACATATTTTTAATCGGAGTTTGTTTATCATAGATTGACTTGTAACACTTTAGAAAATAATTAGGAAGTTTGATTCTATGATTAAATTTATCCAAGTCAATGAGATGATCTGTTTTAGATTCAGCTTATTTCGTGGATTGATGTAGAGGATGTATTTATTATTTCCGTAAATAATTTTATAAAGTCGGATTTTGTTTGAAATAACATTTACAAGATGAATAAATTTGAACTTATAAGATTGATATTTGAAAATGTATAGTCCCAGAAAAGTTTAGTTTATAAATAACGTATTATTTGGCAAATATGTGTGTAAAGGGTTTAAAAAAAACATTTTGGCAAACATGATGAACACTTGTAAGACAAATGAAAGCTAGATAAATGTTCTAGTTCAGTTTTTGATCAGTTCTAGTTCAGTTCCAGTTCAGTTCCAGTTCAGTTCCAGTTCAGTTCCAGTTCAGTTCCAGTTCAGTTCCAGTTCAGTTCCAGTTCACTTCAGTACTAGTTCAGTTCTAGTTCAGTTCTAGTTCAGTTCTAGTTCAGTTCTAGTTCAGTTCTAGTTCAGTTCTAGTTCAGTTCTAGTTCAAGTTCAGTTCTAGTTCAGTTCTAGTTCAGTTCTAGTTCAGTTCTAGTTCAGTTCTAGTTCAGTTCTAGTTCAGTTCTAGTTCAGTTCTAGTTCAGTTCTAGTTCAGTTCTAGTTCAGTTCTAGTTCAGTTCTAGTTCAGTTCTAGTTCAGTTCTAGTTCAGTTCTAGTTCAGTTCTAGTTCAGTTCTAGTTCAGTTCTAGTTCAGTTCTAGTTCAGTTCTAGTTCAGTTCTAGTTCAGTTCTAGTTCAGTTCTAGTTCAGTTCTAGTTCAGTTCTAGTTCAGTTCTAGTTCAGTTCTAGTTCAGTTCTAGTTCAGTTCTAGTTCAGTTCTAGTTCAGTTCTAGTTCAGTTCTAGTTCAGTTCTAGTTCAGTTCTAGTTCAGTTCTAGTTAAGTTCTAGTTCAGTTCTAGTTCAGTTCTAGTTCAGTTCTAGTTCAGTTCTAGTTCAGTTCTAGTTCAGTTCTAGTTCAGTTCTAGTTCAGTTCTAGTTCAGTTCTAGTTCAGTTCTAGTTCAGTTCTAGTTCAGTTCTAGTTCAGTTCTAGTTCAGTTCTAGTTCAGTTCTAGTTCAGTTCTAGTTCAGTTCTAGTTCAGTTCTAGTTCAGTTCTAGTTCAGTTCTAGTTCAGTTCTAGTTCAGTTCTAGTTCAGTTCTAGTTCAGTTCTAGTTCAGTTCTAGTTCAGTTCTAGTTCAGTTCTAGTTCAGTTCTAGTTCAGTTCTAGTTCAGTTCTAGTTCAGTTCTAGTTCAGTTCTAGTTCAGTTCTAGTTCAGTTCTAGTTCAGTTCTAGTTCAGTTCTAGTTCAGTTCTAGTTCAGTTCTAGTTCAGTTCTAGTTCAGTTCTAGTTCAGTTCTAGTTCAGTTCTAGTTCTAGTTCTAGTTCAGTTCTAGTTCAGTTTCTAGTTCAGTTCTAGTTCAGTTCTAGTTCAGTTCTAGTTCAGTTCTAGTTCAGTTCTAGTTCAGTTCTAGTTCAGTTCTAGTTCAGTTCTAGTTCAGTTCTAGTTCAGTTCTAGTCGGTTCTAGTTCAGTTCTAGTTCAGTTCTAGTTCAGTTCTAGTTCAGTTTTAGTTCAGTTCTAGTTCAGTTCTAGTTCAGTTCTAGTTCAGTTCTAGTTCAGTTCTAGTTCAGTTCTAGTTCAGTTCTAGTTCAGTTCTAGTTCAGTTCTAGTTCAGTTCTAGTTCAGTTCTAGTTCAGTTCTAGTTCAGTTCTAGTTCAGTTCTAGTTCAGTTCTAGTTCAGTTCTAGTTAGTTCTAGCTCAGTTTTAGTTCAGTTCTAGTTCAGTTCTAGTTCAGTTCTAGTTCAGTTGTAGTTCAGTTCTAGTTCAGTTCTAGTTCACTTCTAGTTCACTTCTAGTTCACTTCTAGTTCACTTCTAGTTCACTTCTAGTTCAGTTCAAGTTCACTTCTAGTTCAGTTCTAGTTCAGTTTAAATTCTTGTCTAGTTTTCCTTCCGCCACCGAGTACTTTGTCATATATGAAGAATGTAAATTTTCCGAACCTAACTTGTTAAATTGTTACTGGAAACAACCAGTTAGGTCGTTTCGATTGTAGCTTTTGTACTAAGGACTTCTTACATATAACTACTAGTTTCTAAATTTCTAGAAAATTTTAAATATTAAAAACCAAATCCATTTCAAAATCTCACTCATTCTCACCTACTTAACCGCTTGTTAAACAAACATATTTTTGACATTAAAATTGGGTGAAAATTAAAAAAAAAATAAGAAACATTTTTCAAATCATTAAATTAATTATTAGATAAATTCCCCACCATGTGTCTGTCGAAAAAATATGATGTGTGGTGTGGGGTGGTTGCCCATTTTCATATTAAAAATGAAAAGAATAATTGTTGCTCATTAATTTATACATTCAACGCACAGTGGAAATGTATTTCGTCTGCATATTTGTGGCATGAACATTACGAATAAATGGCTGAGAGAGTGTGTGTACATCAAAAGGAGGAGTTCATGTGGCCATAAAATATTTAATAAAGTAGATGGATATATTAAGTGGATGTCAATAATTTAAAACAAAATTTATTTCCACATATACTCACACACAACTTTTTTGAGTTTTTTTCTTTAAGTATTTACATATGTATGTATGTATGTATGTATGTATGTATGTATGTATGTATGTATGTATGTATGTATGTATGTATGTATGTATGTATGTATGTATGTATGTATGTATGTATGTATGTATGTAAATGCAATTGCATTTTTTGTAAGTGTTGATGGATGTTGATGTTCAGGAAAAAAACTTTAACCACTTACACGTTACTGCAGCTGCTAGTTGTGGCAAAAACACAAAAAAGTGAAGGGCGTCTTGTGCTGCTTGTCTGTAACGGATGGGGTAAGTGTTGGTTATTTGTCAACACTCCCACTTTAATTGTTCGTTTGTGTGTGTGTGTTTTTGTACTTATTTTGTTGCTATTACTGACTGGGTTGTAAATTAAACCAATTGATTGCCTTCTGTCTTGTTTTTCTTCCTCAACAATCAGTGTTTTAATTGTTGGATTATTTGCCTTGAGTGTTGATAGCAGCACTTAATGCGGCCCCATGAATTAATTGGATTTTATGCACCATTTATGATTCCAATCTAATTAAGTGTGAATATCATGATCATAATATAAACGATTAGTTTATTAAGGAAAAAATATGTGTACATTTTTTTCTAAAGGGAAGGCGAATTTGTTATGTTTGTTAATAATGTTTTGGTGGAGTGTGAATGTGGAAATGATTTCAAATTGTTAGCTGATGTTTGTGTTTTAAACTTATGGTATCTACGAAGAGAGTTTTTATTGTAAGTTTTGGTTGAGAAAATAAGCTTTCTAATTTTGTATAAAGAATCCCAAGTTTCCGAGAGCCCCAATTCAATATTTAGCTGTTGACACTTTTAATTTTTAAACATGTATCTTATTCAGGTCATGTTGCTTGACATATTTTGAGATTTGTTTAGCTGCTTAACACACATAAGGGGTTATTTTGTTGTTCTCCTATAAGTGAAATAGGTCAAGGAAATTTAATAATTATTTGCATATTCTTCTCTTGCAAAGAAAACAATTGAAAATACAATTTCACGTACAAATCCCGTAACCAAAACCAATTGATTATATGAAACAACAACAACACTAAAACCAAATAGAAACAAAATCAAACAATAACTATTTATTTACTACACAGCCCCATTAGAAATATGAATTGTGTTGAAAGCTTTTTGAAATCACACACATTTATCATTGAAATCTGTCATAATTTTCTTAAATGATCGATGATGTGAAATGAATATAAATTTTACAAGTAATCGAATAAAAGCAACAATAACTTACACATGAGTAAATATATCTACATCTATTTATGGCAGAAGATTTACTTAACAAGACCCATAGACTACATGTCGCGTCTCGACTTTTTCTATTTTTTCTTTTTCATATTGGAATTGAAAATAAAAATCCCTACAAAGTTGTTGAACCAACAAACACAAATTTCCATATTTAATACACGAAAAATACCTATTTGTTGTCTAAAGCAAAAATCCATTTGAAAATGATTCAGTGATTTTTGGAGAAAAAAAAAAAAAAATATATTGAAAATATTTTTTGATTTATTTGTTGGTGTCATTTCTTACGCTTTGGCGTGTATGAGAGAGGGGGAAAAATTTATAAATTTCTCACCCATCACATAGTGTAACGTACGAGGAATGAGGATTCCCGCTCACTAACAAATGTTTGTGTTTAACATTTGTGGGCAAATTGAATACAATTAATTTTTGTTCTTCACAATTTTCATGACTTTTGAGTTTTATTTGTTTATTTTGCAGAAGTGTTTAAGTGTATTTAGCATGGTTTTAAAAGAGTGATTTCTTTGAAAGTTGTTTTTGGGAAAACACCGAATTTTTACTAAAATCCCATTATTGTATCACAATAATTACGAATTTTCATCGAATCTCAATTTCATAATTTTTTTAATAATTTTTTTAAAATTTTTTTCACCAAACCTATTAAAAAACGGATTTTCATTTAAAATCCATTTTACCAAAATTATGATTTGATTAAAAATCGATTTTTGATTTGATTTTTCATTTAATTTAAGTTCCCATAGTTCAGTTCTAGTTCCTAGTTAGAATGTTCAGTTCTAGTGCAGTTCAATAGTACGTTCTAGTTCAGATTTTCTAGTTCATTTCGTCTGTTCACTGTTCTTTTCAGTTTCAGTTCTAGTTCAGTTCTAGTTCAGTTCTAGTAGTTCTAGTTCAGTTCTAGTTCAGTTCTAGTTCGAGTTCAGTTATAGTTCAGTTCAGTTCTAGTTCTATTCAGTTCTAGTTCAGTTCTAGTTCAGTTCTAGTTCAGTTTAGTTCAGTTCTAGTTCTAGTTCAGTTCTAGTTCAGTTCTAGTTCAGTTCTAGTTCAGTTCTAGTTCAGTTCTAGTTTCAGTCTAGTTCAGTTTCTAGTTCAGTTCTAGTCTTTCTAGTTCAGTTATCAGTTCAGTTCTAGTTCAGTTCTAGTTAGTTCAGTTCTAGTTCAGTTCTAGTTCAGTTCTAGTTCAGTTCTAGTTCTAGTTTCAGTTCTAGTTCAGTTCTAGTTCAAGTTCTAGTTCAGTTCTAGTTCAGTTCTAGTTCAGTTCTAGTTCAGTCTAGTTCAGTCTAGTTCAGTTCTAGTTCAGTTCTAGTTCAGTTCTAGTTCAGTTCTAGTTCAGTTCTAGTTCAGTTCTAGTTCAGTTCTAGTTCAGTCTCTAGTTTAGTTCCGTTTCAGTTCTAGTTCAGTTCTAATTCACTTCAGTTTCGCTTAAAATGATTTCACTCCTTGTCACTTACTGACCTAAAGCAAAATCACAGACAAAAGCCACTAAATTCTGAAATGAAGATAAATGTGCGCGTATAACATTTTGTTGAGTAATTTGTTTTATGTAAACATTTCATTTCAGATTTTCTCGCTCATACTTATTCCCTACAAACTTTGTTGCACGTCTCCGTTGAAGATGGTGATGATGATGTAGTGGGGATGCACCAGCACCAACAAATTAAGTGGGTGTTGTTTAGACATGTGTTGTAGATTGTTAGATGTCTATTATACTGTACTCTCGATACTCAAATGGCTGAGAGTTTAAGGGGGATTAGAAGTGGCGCCTATTTATGTGTTTTATTCAGAAATTGTTCTGTTTTGTTGATCGGGTATTAAGAGGTATGTGTAAAAACTTGTTAAAACAGTTTGTTTAAAAAGTGAAATTTGTTAAAATTTTCAATATGACCTGATTTATTAAAACCATAATTTTGATGCGTTTTCTTTTCAAAAAAAGAAATTCCCACCGTTTATAAATATAGCAAATGATCTGATATTTCATTTTATTTTTTATATTGCTCCTCTAAATTATTACTGTGCAGCATTTAATAACTATTTTTTTCAACAATCCTATTAATCACCGGCATTATAGAGATTGAAAGCTACACACACACACACACCATTATTTGGTATTTATGTTAAGAAATTTGTTTAACCAACAAACAATTGTACAAATCACTGGTAATAAAAAGTAATGAAACAATCAAACACCACTCTGATGCCAATTTACATACATAATGGAACAATAGAGTCATGGTGCAAGTATAAAAAAATAATAGAAAACTGGACATAACGGAGCTCTTAAATAAGCACCAAAATAATATTTATGCCAAAGAAAAAACCATCATATTTTACCTTTTCGTAGCCAATTAAACAAATCAATCTGACAATGAATTGCAGCCCCATTGTGTAAAAGTATTTTACTACAAACGACTCACTACGTCTGTCCGTCTGTCTCTCTTGTTTGTTTAAATTATATTTATTTGATCATTTCGAGTCAGGCGTAACAAATTCAATGTTTTGTATCATAAATCCCAACCATCGCCCCCTCCGCTTATTTTCCCATTTAAAGAGCGTGCGTAAACGAATATACTGTTGTGCTCGCTGCTGTAAACAAACAACAGCACTTTACTGGGTCTTGCTTGTGGACTCCGTGATGGATGGTTTGGTTGGAGTGTTGAGTGTCTGTTTTTGTTTCTACTCCATTGCGGTTACCGTGTTTTGGTTGCAGCAACACATTCATTCAATTGTTTTGTAGATAAAAATGTTTCTACAAATTTGATTTGTTTTGCCACTACTAATTATAAAATTTTGTTAGTTTTCATTTTTAAAAAAAATATTACCTCTAAAATAGTGTGGGAAAGTGTAAAACTTAATTTTTCGTTCTGCTTGTTTTATTTTGGTTCATATTTTCTTAACGTGGCATTTCATAATTAATGTTATCAATAATGAAAATTAGTTTAAAAATAAATTTCATTTAATGTCGCATTTATAATGTTTATTGGTGGTTTTCTGACGGTTTTATTCTGTAGAAAGTTTGAAAGTAGAGTTGTAGTTCACACAGAAAGGAACTAATTTATGTTTTTGATAATTGGTTTTTCAAATTTATGATTTAAAAACAAAAACTTAGAAAAAATCGAGTTTTAAACTAGGAATAGAGCATTCTGTGCTTTTGTACTTTCCACTGACTTCTCATACAACTTTACTAACACTAGTTCTATTCTAATTTAGTTCTAGTTCAATTATTTAGTATTGGAACCGGTTCATGTTTAAACACTTCATATAAAAGGGAATGCAGCCTTATCTTAAAACGGACTTATAAATTAAAGGAGAATGATAGGTTTTCTACGACGTGAACTGATATAGGACAGAAAGTTATTCTGTTTTGCTAAGATGTTCCAATTATTGTTTCATACTTAAATCCAATATTCAATCATTAAATCCAGACAGCCAAAACCATTTATATGGAGAAGTGTTATTTACTTCTTTATTTCATTTAATTTTCCTCTTGTTTTATTAACATTATTTTATTTTCATTTTATTTATATTATATTTTTTTATTTTGGGATAATTGGTATTTCGTTTCTGTTATAAACTTAGCCTTAAAAAAAAGTTTAACACGTCTCATGATCATTACATACTTGAATGAGGATGTAAGTAAGTATTTCATGCTGTCCTTCTTGTCAGATTCTTGTTATTTCTTATGTGCTTCATCCTTCGTGTTCCTTCCACCCAACAGCAACAGCAACAACAACTCATTGGCAAATTTACGAGCAATGTGTCAATTAAGTATCAAATTACAAGTTGCTTTGTGTCATGACAATCGTTTTCGTTTTCATTTTCGATTCATTTTATTTGTAGTTGTTATTACGTTTTTTGTTGTTGTAATACAAAAGGTTAATTGAAGATTTGTTCATACTTTTTTCTTGTACTATACTGCCTGGATGGCTGGCAAACTGACTGGTTTCAGTTTGGTATGGCTGACAGGATGTTTGGTATGTGTAAGTATGAACATTGTTACAAGTATTTTACAATAATTGTATGTGTTTATTTAGTGTGTTTACATTAAATGAAATTGATTTGGGCTTTATTGCTAAAACTTGATTGGTTGTTAAATGTAGTGGTTGGATATTTATATTAACCCATAAACAGAGGCATCAAAAATGGGCCTCCGAAAGCTCATGTTTTATGAAGAGTGGAAAACACGAAGGACAGGAATGAATAAGAATAGATATCTCTCTAGATATGTCTTAAACTAGTTCAGTTCTAGTTCAGTTCAGTTCTAGTTCAGTTCAGTTCTAGTTCAGTTCTAGTTCAGTTCTAGTTCAGTTCTAGTTCAGTTCTAGTTCAGTTCTAGTTCAGTTCTAGTTCAGTTCTAGTTCAGTTCTAGTTCAGTTCTAGTTCAGTTCTAGTTCAGTTAGTTCAGTTCTAGTTCAGTTCTAGTTCAGTTCTAGTTCAGTTCTAGTTCAGTTCTAGTTCAGTTCTAGTTCAGTTCTAGTTCAGTTCTAGTTCAGTTCTAGTTCAGTTCTAGTTCAGTTCTAGTTCAGTTCTAGTTCAGTTCTAGTTCAGTTCTAGTTCAGTTCTAGTTCAGTTCTAGTTCAGTTCTAGTTCAGTTCTAGTTCAGTTCTAGTTCAGTTCTAGTTCAGTTCTAGTTCAGTTCTAGTTCAGTTCTAGTTCAGTTCTAGTTCAGTTCTAGTTCAGTTCTAGTTCAGTTCTAGTTCAGTTCTAGTTCAGTTCTAGTTCAGTTCTAGTTCAGTTCTAGTTCAGTTCTAGTTCAGTTCTAGTTCAGTTCTAGTTCAGTTCTAGTTCAGTTCTAGTTCAGTTCTAGTTCAGTTCTAGTTCAGTTCTAGTTCAGTTCTAGTTCAGTTCTAGTTCAGTTCTAGTTCAGTTCTAGTTCAGTTCTAGTTCAGTTCTAGTTCAGTTCTAGTTCAGTTCTAGTTCAGTTCTAGTTCAGTTCTAGTTCAGTTCTAGTTCAGTTCTAGTTCAGTTCTAGTTCAGTTCTAGTTCAGTTCTAGTTCAGTTCTAGTTCAGTTCGTTCAGTTCTAGTTCAGTTCTAGTTCAGTTCTAGTTCAGTTCTAGTTCAGTTCTAGTTCAGTTCTAGTTCAGTTCTAGTTCAGTTCTAGTTCAGTTATTCAGTTCTAGTTCAGTTCTAGTTCAGTTCTAGTTCAGTTCTAGTTCAGTTCTAGTTCAGTTCTAGTTCAGTTCTAGTTCAGTTCTAGTTCAGTTCTAGTTCAGTTCTAGTTCAGTTCTAGTTCAGTTCTAGTTCAGTTCTAGTTCAGTTCTAGTTCAGTTCTAGTTCAGTTCTAGTTCAGTTCTAGTTCAGTTCTAGTTCAGTTCTAGTTCAGTTCTAGTTCAGTTCTAGTTCAGTTCTAGTTCAGTTCTAGTTCAGTTCTAGTTCAGTTCTAGTTCAGTTCTAGTTCAGTTCTAGTTCAGTTCTAGTTCAGTTCTAGTTCAGTTCTAGTTCAGTTCTAGTTCAGTTCTAGTTCAGTTCTAGTTCAGTTCTAGTCAGTTCTAGTTCAGTTCTAGTTCAGTTCTAGTTCAGTTCTAGTTCAGTTCTAGTTCAGTTCTAGTTCAGTTCTAGTTCAGTTCTAGTTCAGTTCTAGTTCAGTTCTAGTTCAGTTCAGTAGTTCAGTTCTAGTTCAGTTCTAGTTCAGTTCTAGTTCAATTAGAGTTCAGTTCTAATTCAATTCTAGTTCAGTTCTTGTTAGTTCCGTGCTAGTTTAGTTCGAGAACTATCCTTGTCCCATTCACATGGTTGCACAATATGAAGCCAGATATTCCATTAAAGTAAATAAAGTTTATATATTTTATACCTAAGTAACTCAGCAGAATCTTTAATTGCCAAACACGATGTGAAAATGCAAAAATTTATTAACACAGTAGCATTTTATGTTATTATTTTAACGCGATGATGACGCTGGAGGCAAGTATCTTCCACTATCGCGAGTTACTTACGTAACTCCTTATTTGCTGGGAGTTACGTAACGAAGATACGTCCATTCTACTAATGTGTAGTTTTCACACAAAACTAAATTTTTTTCCGTTTCTGCAGAAAAATTAAATTTGAAAACATCTAAAATTATTTATAAGTCATTACTATAGCCCTTCTAAGTAATGCAGACGGTAGGCAGTAGTCATTACAATAGTCAATTACAATCCATGTTTTTGCTGGGAATTTATCATCAGTGCGAATAAATGCTTCAAATAATGCTATCACAACCTGTGTAGGATTTCATTGTAAATTGTGTTTTATTTGCTTAAGTTAATACAGCAATAATTCACGTTATCGAATAAATAAAGGTATAAATGGTTATAAACCCCTCTCGAAAAAGGTGTTTTCTCAATCGAGCCAAAGCAATCACAGTGATAATGATAAATAACACATTTTGACAAATCGTGTTTCATAACTGTTACAAATGTATCAGGGCTTTAAGCAAACAACAGTGAAATTGCTCCCTTAAGGATTAAGCAGTAAATAAGCAGCTACAAATTTAAATGCAGGGGTTGACAAGTTGTTGGAGTTTTGGGGGTGGTTGGTGTTCAGTTATTTTTCAAATCATTAAGTAGCATTCCCTTTGTTATTTCCTAAACTTGAAATAAAATGTATCATATTACAAACCATAAAATTTTATGTGTTTTGTTGTATGCTGCAACCATAACAATCATAATAATCTTCTTTACTGCCAACACTAACACGACCTCTGTAAAGCACTTCTAACCCAGTGCCAAAGCACTTGTCACTGCTATGGAGTAACAATTTATTATAATGGTTGACAACCTGAGCGAGAAATAGAGAATGTGGAATGGAGTCTAATATACAACAATAAGTTGAAAAAAGAGATTATTAAAATTCCACACAAATGCCAACAAAAAGCAATTACGATTTGACAGTTTTGGTTTTTAATATTTTTCCTATGACAGCTACCAGTATATTGACTGGCCGTGGCCACTGGCATTTCATATTAAAACAATAACTAACTACAATAACAATGCTCCAAACAATTTATTAAATGTATACATTAACATTTAATTTGAATTGTCCATTCACCACCATTACAACACATCAACTACTTATAGCACCCGACAAAATGTTTTTTATCCGTCCATCCAAAATAACAACAACAATAGTGTATTAATAACACCAGCAGTAACGACGACGAGTAATAATAAAAACAAATAACAATAATAAACCAAAAAACAACCAAAAACTCTCCGGAATGCGTAACGAATATTGGAATAGTTAGTTAAAGTGTTGGCTGTTTTGGTGGGTTGGAGTATTGGGCACATTTATTGCATTTTACTACTTATTAAGTCTATATGACTTTTGCGTTTGCTCGTTAGCTCGTCGTTCATGGGCTTGATCTGCTCTGTTCGTCTATAGCTATGTATTCTCAAACATATCACACTGAGAATTTATAGACATTCGTTAGACATTTACTACAAATTCAGGGTTATAAATCAAAATCTAACCAAAAAATATATTTTTTAAGTTTATTGTACACTGAGAGAAAGGATATTGGAATTTTTGCAAAATTTTGTGATATTTTTTTTTGAGATCACCTAAATTGTAAGAAGCGCTGAACAGGCCCGTAATCGGTGTTTTTCTTCCGATCTTATGTTACGTGTATGTTTATTAAAACTAAGTCCCTGCACAGTGGTCAATTGTAAGGAGAGCTGAACAGGATCGTAATCGGTGTTTTTCTTCCGATCTTATGTTACATACATCTAACGTGTATGTTTATTAAAACTAAATCGCTGCAAAGTGGTCAAAATACTTGTTTTTTTCTTTTTAACCGATTTTTTTTGAGTTTTAGATGTTATAGCCAGAATTTTATAAGATATTACAAGATCAAACAAAGTTTGTTTCTCAGTGTATACATCATAATTAGGAATGTCCCCTTCTTCTAACGTCTATGTATGTATTTTGAAAAAAATAACATTTAATACTTATGACTGGCCTGTCAAATTGTAATTGTCAACAATATTTGTTTGTTTGTTTTTAACAAATTCATTTAATTTTCGTTGATTTTTTTAGGTGTTTTGTATTAAATAAAAATTAATATGCAATGTTGTCACGTTCATACTGTTAAAGCGTCTCAATAACTGAACTGCCAGCACCTCCAAAAATTTCAATTATATTCAACGTGCTGCACTCGTTTATTCATTCATTGTTGCTGCAGTTGTTGTTTTTTTAATTTAATTTGAGTTATGATCAAGTCAAGATGATGGAGATACATACATAAGTGGTGGCAGTTAGTGTGGCAGTCAGTAGTAGTGGTGTTGGTGGCATGATTGAAACATTTATTCATAATTCATATAATTTTTTTTTTTTTAATTAAATCCTTATTTATGATTTAAACTCAAGTTAACATTTTTTGTTTTTTTTTTTATTAAAGACACTCCTTATCGGAATGGAAAGTGCGGATAAATAAACGTTTGTAACTGTATGACACATTATTAAAAATTTTAATAAAAAAGGAAAGGAATAAATTCATTGAATAATAATTTAAGGATTTCGTTTATTATTTTCTTATAGCAGAAGTTAAGGCGGTAACGGTTAATGTTGAAGGATTGCTTTCCATTTGCAAGGATTAGCATTCAGACACAGGCTGAAAATATGTCTTAAAAACTTAATTTATAAAATGGGCTTAATATGTTGGCTAGTTTCAAATATGAGCCGCTACTTATAATTTTTTTTGAAATTGATGAACTTCCTCCACCTTGATGTGATTGCAATCCCGGGATAAAGAGGTACTACCATTAACTCTAGTCTGCCAGGTCTATAAACTGGTGGTGTCAAATGTATCTTTCAAATGATTTGATCTGGGATCGAACCAGAACTCCTAACCGGAAACCGGTAGCCCCTAGGGCGAAGTTAAGGACTTTGTTTTATACTAGATATTAAAGAGATCCCTTCCTAACCCTAAATTGGTTAAAAGACTAATGCATGGTGAAATCTATATTTCGGATAAGTTTGGTGCTGTTGCCGAAATAGAAAACAGATATCCCTTGCCTTGCCCTGGACCTTGCCATTTCCATTAATGTTTCAAATATATTCTCTTGAATGTGTCGCATAAATGAGAAGTGTTCTTTTTCGGATGACACCATAATCATACCAGACTAACAACAATGTGTTCTCTGTAGGTAAGAACTTGTCTTTGGTTTATTTTCGTATTTCGAGTCTACACATTATGTCTCTAAGTGCTCTTGCGGAATCAACAGTGACCAGCCCATCTGTTTGGTTGCAAATAGAAGTAATGTTATTGCTTCTCGGAAGTTAAGAAACGGGCCAAGTCTGAAACTGATTCTAAACGGATTGGTTTATTTTTATATATATCTTGATAGTGACAATTCTGGACCGATCTACATGAAATGTCCAATTGAATCACTTTATTGGTGTATTATTCATACAGTTATTAATGTTAAAGTAATTTTCTGAAGTAGACTTGAATTGGGGCTAGGGTCAAATATGGTCTAATCAACATATGTATTTATGACTTTTTGAACTTAATTCTGAAAGCTGAAAGTCCAATAATCAATATGGGATTGGTATTGATAATTTAAAGCCTCTGGCCAAACCCGTTTAGGTCCGTTCTATTAACAGATAGAGGGACATGACTAGAACGTTTAAGAGTCTTCTAAGAAAAAATGTATTTCTTTGTTAAACTTTTACATAAAATATCCGCAATTCTCTGCAAAAATAGTAGAAAAAAATATACACGCCTGGTACCAAATTGACACCAAATTTTTCAATAACAAACGTGGTAAGCTCACAACCCGTTGTCAATAGTGAGCTAACCACTTTTGTTAATTTTTAGACAACGGATGTGTATAAAATTTAGATTTCGACAACGAATTGTTGTAATCTTGACAACGTTGCGTTGTCAACATTACATAGTGTTGTCGTATGTATGTATACACTTGACAACGGATGCTATTGAAAAATTTCGTGGCAATTTGGTAACATGCGTGTATATTTTTTTTCCCTCTGTGTATGAGTACAAAATTCATATTTACCAGAAACTTTTCAAAAACATGTCTGATAAAAGAATCCCCAAAATATCTGGTGTCTTTAGAAAACATACAGACGGACATCGCTAAATCGACAACGCTTCTATAACGATTCATAATATATGAATATACTATATGGTGACTGTTGTTGAATTGCAAACAGAATTATAACTTAACAAGAAAGTATAGTCGGGCCTGGTCGACCATATGATACCCTACACCAGTTATGAATATTAATTATGATTTATTTTTCATAATAAAGCATTTATCGTGAATAATTACCTTGATTCCGATTTATTTATGCAATTTATTGACGAAAAACTTATTTTCTAATAGAGGCTTTATATGGATAGGAGCAAATGTGGACCGATCCCGATAAAATGGGCTGGATAGATTTGTATTTATATAATATTTGTCTGTGCTAAATTTAATTACAATACAGTGCTAATAAATGAATTGCGGATATCCAAGCCACTTCAGAAGAGGGCTATGTATGGGGGCTAGGGCAAAATGAAGCCCGATCATTTCGAAATTCGGCAAGGTCATCAAGGCTTGTGTTATACATAATTAGGAGCTCAAACGCCCTTTTCGTTGTATACGGGCTAGGTGAAATAGTGGACCGATTTTAACCATTTTCAATAGATTTCGTCCTTGGGTCAATACAAACGTGTATTCAAAATTTCATCAAATTATCTTGAAAATTGCGACTCAGAAAGTGATTCTGAGTCGATCGGTATACTTTAAGGTGGGTATAGTACCAATATTTGAATGCGTTACAAACATCAGCACAAACGCATAGTGGTGTAGGGTGTAAAAACGAAGGTTAAGGGTAAATAAACATATAAGGATTTTATTCCTAAAACGTCTTTAAGAAGTTTTGATTCGATATGTAAAGCTTCTATAGAACGAGTTTCTCGGAGACGACAACAATAGAAAGAAAATATGTTAATTGAAAATAATTAGTTATTTCTAGATAATTTCAACAATAAACAGCTATGAATCAGTACTCAGCATACGTTGAGGACCACATAAGTTTAAGTTTTAGTTATTAAAACAATTAAACCAGTTTTTTAATAGTTTTTAATTTTTATTATCAAAAAACTAAATGTAAAGTCCCCCTAGTTAAGACATGAAACACTTGAACAAAAATTTCAAACGTTCACTTTAATAGTACCAACAAAAAAAGTAAATTCCAAAATTATTCATATTTTTTCAAATGAAAAAAGACTCATCATATCTCTTTAACTACATCTAAATATTAGAGACAAACAGGTAGAGATGTCATTGATCGCTAAATCTGGGGTTATTTTAAGCTATGATACACGGCACTGAAAAGCAAGTAATACCTAGTAAATGACAATAATATTATTAAACCTAAATAAATACATTTGAAATGATTATAAAAATTAAAGTTGTGTTTTTAGCTTTTTAAGAAATGTTCATATGTAATTATAAGTTTTGTATGACAAATACATAAATTAGTAAAAAAAGTTTAACCTACTTTTAACTGTGTGCCAAAAAGTTTTACAAAGAAATATTTAATGTCAAAAAATTATTCATTTAATTGGGATTTTTTTTAATGTTTATTATTATTATTTTTTTTTTTCACAACTTTTGGGATAAAGACGAAAATCGCAAACAGAAAGATTTCACTTTAAACACGATTACTTACATGCATTTGGCTTAAGCAAACAATTAAAAATCACCATCATTAAGCGGCCAAAGTTTCAAAAATTTAACGCTTTTGCCAACAACAACATTTCACATAATTTTTGTGAATGTTTTTCTTTTCTTTTTTTGGTTTTAAACTGTTACTTTTTTTTGCTTTTTAGTTGTTGTTTATAAATTAAAATACTAAACAGAAATAAAACATAAATAAAGTTGATGACATTTTGAGCTGCAGTTAATGTGTGTGTGTGAGAATGTATGTATAGTTGTTTGTACTACTGAAAATTATCAGAGTATTTCTTATGTTTTTAGACTTTTTTTATGCAGCTTTTTGTGGCCTTTTTAGGCCGAAATGATGATGTTGCAAGAGTGAAATATTTCATCTTTATGATAAACATCACTACAACTTGAGATGTGTCTTGTTATTTCCGCTGAAAATGTTTGTTGTACGCCTCAGTTAAAGCAACAACAGTAATGCAAACATTTGCGCATGCGCGGCAGCTCTAATTAGACGCATAAGTAGAATTGAGGCGACACAATCGCAACTTCTCACCTTTGTGCTTTCAAACAACAACTACAACAGCAGTAAGAAAAAAGCTGTAGCATTTTTGCACTCGTATTCGTGCAACATAATGAAATACAAATTCTCATACATTTATTCAAATAATATGAATGGAAGTTTAAACAGATGCATCTGATGGACGAGCGTACAATAACATCAGGAACTGCAACAACTGCAACAACAATAAAAATAATAATAAAATAACAAATAAGCCAGCGTAGACAGAGTGGAGTTTAAGATTAATGCCGCGCGAAATTTTAATGGTTTAATGTTTAAAAGACCATGTTGTTACTCTGCCTTATGATTTTTATTATTGTTTGTATGTTTTGCTTTCTTCTTGTTTTACCATTTTTGTTGATGTTTATTATTATGTTTCCTTCTTTTATTGTATGTTTTGTGCAACAAAAAAACAAAGTATGTTCACGGAAAAGTTTCTTTCATAATCAAAAATACCATAAAAGAAAAGCTCTACTATTAATTTTCGAAATATATTTACATTTCAAAGCCTATGTAAACATTTCATGACCTCTGCTGTAGCTGCTGGACTTTTCCTAATTCAGAACTTTTTAAGAAATAATTCATCAAGTTGACTTTTAATAATTTTCTTTAAAAGTACGAAACTCATTGAAATAGATTGGAATATATATAATACTGGACCATGTTAATCCTAAGACCTCGCAGGGCCTAAATAGTTCTAATAGTTATAAATCAAGACTTAGTATCATATTGAAATAAAGTATAAAAACCCGATACATTAGAGAACTTAATTAGTTTGAACTTAGTTAGTTAGTGGCCTCCGGTAGGTTAGTGGTTCGTGTTCTTGTCTGGTAGACCGGAGGTGGTGGGTTCGATTCCCACCTGAGGCACTGGTTAAGGAGCGCACAACAGGCCCGATAGAGGCCTAGGTGTATTTCTTCGGATTTGATGTATTTCAAACTAACTAACTAGTTAGTTTGAAAGGATTATGTGTGTAACATTAAATCCAGTCACCATCCGGACTGTACCTCAGGTGGGAATCGAACCCTGACCTCTAGTCTAATAGAATATAACTCTAACCTACCTAACCCTGACCTACTAGAGAACTTATCCCACCCCGAAAGTTCAATTGTATTTCTGACATTTCTTTAAGTTTAGATATTGAGCAGATTTTTTCGAATATCGAGAAGGGGTTAAAACCAGATTTAAGTCATAATCGAACTTTTTGAATCAAAATTTTGTTTACATTGGATAATTTTTAGAAGGCTTGGGTTAATTATGGATCGAACTCTGCTAATTTAGAAGGAGTGATCATTTCTTAGGAATACGATCTCCTTATAGCTCCTTATGTGTGGACCTTCGTAGCTTCATAGACAGACGGACATGGCAAGATTGGATCCAAATTATATGTACATGTGTATTAAAAGGATATGCTCAACTTTTTTCGTGCATCCACTTTATGTTGGCCAAAAAAACTTTATATAAATGTGTGTGATAATTGTTGTTTGTTTGCATTTATATGTTTAACTGTCTGTCCGTCTGTCTTTATGTCCGTGGTCTCTCTGTCCGTCCGTCCATCCTTTAGCCTGTTGTCTGTGTTGTAGTATTTGAAATTTAAAAATTTTTAAAACATTTCATACAGATTTTGGCTTCTTTTTCTTTTGGTTTTAATTATGAAAAGAAGGTTGGGCTCTTGTTTTTCTACACAAAAATGTTATCTTTTTAATTGAAAACTACAAATTTCGTGTTAAAGTTTCAATGTATGCTGCTGATGCGACTGACGCTGCCACTGCTCTCGCCAGTTCATGTTGCTTCCAAAACTCACGCACCAACAGAAACAGAAAAAAACATTTCATTTCATTTTAATTTCATTGCAGTGCAACATTTATTTGTATTTTCGATTTAATTTTTTTTTTTAGTTTAAATTCACCTCAAGCTAAAAAACTGTAAACTATAAATACCGAGTGTTATAAAAACTTAATTTGAAATCATAAAAAAATAAAACAAATTGTAATATTGGCCATCAAGACTAAATTTATTTATTTATGTTTGGTTGGTTAGTTGGATATATGTATATATTTTTTTATTATTTGAACTTTATGTTTAAATGACTTTAAACAGAGTGTGATTAAAATGAGCACTCACTCACACCAATCCTCTGCCTCTAGCTGGGGCCATAAACACACAAAAAAAAAAAAAAAAAACATTTACATTCACCACTTAGCCGTATGTATGGAGCATGTACGATACGGTTCATAACTTTACTCCTTCACATTAAGTATTCCATTTGCAAATGCACTTTAATTTTCGCGTCGTAAATCAATGGGCCATAAAATATAAAACAAAATGAACAAAACTC